>NW_021131836.1:0-2224 GCF_004193835.3 Ostrinia furnacalis | reverse complement strand
TATGAAGTTTGATATATTTTTGATGTTTGTTAAAGTAAGATGGTGCAACCCAGCCTTATAGTTAAACAATTTCATCAAAACTGTACAATACTTTTAGAGTGCAAGAGTAAAAAACATTTATCCTCAAAAACTTTGACCTTTTAAATATTATTGAATAATTAATAGTGCCATCAATTATCAAACGTTTCATAGTTATTATCAAGCATTACCTTACGCTGCAATTACTATTCTCTTTATTTTACACAAGCAAAATATGCATAGAGTTAACGTAACAGTATCACATTGAAAACTCAGATATTGTTGCAATATTGTACAAGTCTTCTGTTACTATTATTTTTAAGATCACTTGTTTCAGCTATAGATTATTTCATTGAGATATGTATGTAAGTAACTATTCTTATTAATATCATTCGAACAAAACAACAACACCAACCAAATCAAAACAAACTTTTGACAGTTTGGCAAGAGGGGTGTAGGGACCATAGATTAGAGAGTGATAGGATGTTTCGTTCGGAAATTTAATCAAAAGATTTTGAAACGTCAAAGGACAAAAATGTAAATTTTAACCCGTGTAGCGCCCTTCTGTCAAATTTTGTTTTGTACGACTGAAAAAATAAGGTCCCTCGAAAGTAGGTAAAAGTGGAGCAGGCATAATTTACTTTTATCTTTATGAGATAAAAATAATAATTTTTTAGCGTTGTGATCATCATGTTTTAAAAAAAAAAACTTTTATTATTGATCGATCGAAAAGCGAAATTTTGGACAGTGTTTTATTTTCACAACTTCTATTTTTTAAATTCATATTGATAGATTGAGTATTTTGCCAAAAATGGTCAATTTTGCCTAATTTCCTTGGCACGAATTTTATTTTTGTTTATAACTATTTTTTGTTTCCCATTGCATTAAGTAGTAAAAACTAAGCTAATATATCTTGAAGGGGTGTCATGATTCCTTTTAGAAACAAAGTTATGAGGTCATACATTTTTGGTAGCCAAGGAAATTATTATAAATATTTTTTTCTCTAAGTTTTCTTCTGTGGTTTGCTTTTTTTTTGTTCGACCCATTTTTGTGTACTTTCGCAAGCAAACATGCCAATGAATATTATATCATTACGACCTTTTTACACAACTAAGGAAGATAAATGCAGTAGATTGAGTTAAGAGTTAAAAACAGGTTTTTCTATATCTATACTGATTTCTTAAAATGGAAATTTTAAACTTATTCCAATAAAGAAATACTCAAAATTTGACTTTACGCCGAATTATTAATGGTCTTTTATAATTTCCTAAGTCATTTTATGCCACGGAAAACAAGGAAATTAGGACCAAAGAAATTAGATTTATGCCTCAAAGACACAACTGACAAAAACCTATTTAACCTCTGCATTTACTATTTTAATCAGGGGGTACCCCTACAGACACTACATTTGTATAAATAAACAATAAAATTAATCCATTATTTAGCTGCAAAAAACCGTCCAAAGAAATTGACTTTTTAGTAAACAAAAACCCAAGGAGGGACCTATTTATGCAATTTGTCGCGAAACTGATCAACGACGTACTTTGGGCGCGCGCTGATATTGTAGGATTATAGTCAACAAGCCATTTCATTCCATACAACGAAAATGGAAAATATTTTTTTCCAGCCAAACTATTGATTTTAGAGAAAAACTTTTAACGACATTTATTCATCAGAATAACGTAACTTATCGATAAGTATTTTTTTTAAATAGAAATTGTGAAAAAAAAATCGCTATGTCCATAAATCGCTATTTCGATCCATAGTACGTTTTACTGATTAATTAATGTCATTATCCCCTCAAGGATCAATAAAACCGGCGGCGGCTGCGCTGTTCATTACTTACAGTCATATAGATGAACTAATTTAAACTGAACCATGTCACCAAGCACATTGACAGGGGGACGCCACCATCATTTCAACTATATAGTTTCTAACGTGGCAAAAATCGGAACCAGCGATCCGGTATTGACGGTGGCGCCCCCCTGTCACTGTCACGGGTGGGACAGTTCGTTTTAATTTATGTATATTATGTTACTTACCAGTTATTAATAATAATTACCGACAGTCGAGGTGAAAGTAAGAAAGTAATCACATTAATTTACCACTTGCAAATATCTTAAAAAAGAACACCGGCTCGTGTACAGCGTGTACAGCAACACATTTTGAACGTTTTGATATCTTAATAATATATTAATATAAATTA
>NW_021131835.1:0-36910 GCF_004193835.3 Ostrinia furnacalis | reverse complement strand
CCTATTCCTATTCAAGCTAGAAGTCCTAGATATATCTTTTTGTTCCTTACAGACATCCTTCAAAAATTTATATAAATCTTCTAGTGCAGTAAAACGTGCGGATGACGCACCTGCCCGGATAGTGCGGTCGTCAATACCGTGAATCACACAATCTACAGCGCGTTTACCCGTAATATCACATGAATTTAATAGCATCACTTTGTCGTAATAATACTCGTCTAAACTGTCGCCAAATTTTAATCGCCTGTCAAGCATGTCCGATAAAAGAACGCCGTAATTAGTCTCAGTAGGGAACGCTTTACGCAAAAGTACCTGCCACTCGTCCCAACTATGTAAAATAGAGGTTTGACTTTGATACCACTTTTTAGCATTACCAACGAGCTTAGGAAGTGCATAATGTACGGTTTGCATTTCATCCCAACGATATATACTAGCGCATTCGTTAACTTTTGCTATCCACGCATCGATACGATGGCTTTTAACCGATGGATCGAACTCTGGTATCATGTTTGTTGAAGGGTTAATAGATGACGGCATATTAGGTCTAACAAAGGACTGTAATAATTGTGAAAAATCACTAAAGTTTACTAACAAGTTAGGAGGAACTGAATTATTATTGTACTCACAAGAAGTCTTCGTCTGCGGTGTGTTGTCGGCAGCGGTAGATGTGGTACCCCCTGCTGCTGCACACGATCCACTCGTTGGCGGGTGCTCCTCGGCACCGGCCCGGTCACCTGTCGCTGCTGGAGGGCGGCATTTGCTATCCCGTCCGGTCGCAGTATCCGTCTTCGCCAGTTCTGGTGTGCTTCGCTCGTACCCACTGGCTACACCTTGTTTTCGTCTGCTTGCATTGTTCTCTTTCGCCCGCTGCGGTGTGTAACATCTTCGCTCGGAAGCACTCCGGGAACGGTAACGCCTTGATGATTTTGATTGAGTCCTCCTTGGACTACGAGTTCTTTTTCTGCGCGGACTGTACTCAGTTTCTGAACTGGTAACCGATGAATCCGAGGAGTAGTTCGTTCGTGAGCGGGATTGGTAGCGGGGCCGAGTTAGGATCGCACATGGCGTCCTCGGGACATGACGGGGAAGCAGGCTCCTCATATACGGAGCTTGCGAGGGATTTTGCCCGTATGTGGGCTTTAAACCCGGAGAGGACCTCCGGGTGAGTGGCCCGGAGGAACTTTAGGAGTTCCTCCGTGTCCATGGCATGGAGTTGAGATTCGCGACGCGTGAATCTACACCGGTTCGCAAGTCGCAACCACCGAGAAGAGCCGGCAAGAAACTCGGTGGTTATAGCGGTGTGTAAGTCCCGCACAGTCGGTGTAAACCGAGCGGGGTGTGTCGGAAAAGTGTGCCCTAGCCAATGTAACTACGCCGCAACGTAGCAACGCCGCGACGTAGGGTGAGTACCTACTCCTAGCAGTCCTTCAGGAGGGCCCCGGTCGTAAAAACAACCAGGGATACGCTCCTTCAGGGATGGAAAGTAGGGAGGGGTAGGGGGGGTCACGCCCGGCAGTGAAAAGACTGTGAAACCGAGTGTCTCAAGGGCGAGGAGGAACGCCTCACCCTCTCAAACGTGCCTTCCAGGAGGCCAAGGTTCACAGCCTAATATACCGGCGGCGGCAGGAAATTTCAGCGCATTGAAAAAGGCACTGTCGGTCGCTCCCAATCGAACCGAACCGCCTTTAGAAAGGCGTTTAACTACGCTTGTTCGTTATCACAAGCAAGCAATGAAGAAGGCAGAGCTGGATTTCTACCGCAACATCGCTGAGTCTGGAAACGACGACCCCTGGGGCCGAGCCTACCGTGAAGCGAGCGGACGGTTCCGTCCGCCGCCGAACATCATCAACGGTATGAAACTCCTAGACGGCTACACTGAGGCTTCGGGCGACACCATGAGCGCATTACTCTCCTCGCTGTACCCGNAGATCTAGCTTTTGTAGCCCGCGTAGCGGGCGACCAAAGCTAGTTATATTATAAAGCTGAAGAGTTTGTTTGTTTGTTTGTTTGGTTGAACGCGCTAATCTCAGGAACTTCTGGACCGATTTGAAAAATTCTTTTTGTGTTGGATAGCCCGTTAGTTCCTGAAGGCTTAAGGCTTTTTATCATCACGCTAAGACCAATAGGAGCGGAGCACCAATCAAGAATATTTCAAATCAGTGATTTTTTTCCTTTTGAGAGCTGACGCTGCGTAAACGGTTAAAGTTTCGCAAAAATCATGTATGACAGGATTGTTCCCCTTTAAAAGTTCTTTAAAAAAGTCCGCAATAGTATATGTCTATCTTTTAAGGTTGGCTCATAGTAACCATTTTTATGCAAAAAAAATCTGTTTTAAAATAATGCATTATTTGCGAAGGTGTTTTTATAAACATGATATTAATCCTTATCCAAATAAATAAATTATTCACCACAAAAAAACACACATTATAGGCTGCTTAACGAAACTTGAGGCGAACACATATTGACACTGATGTAATCTTTGAATACAGAACACAGATCAAGGGTACTTATCCAACCACACTTTCCCAACTAAAACTCCTGTATAGCCAGGATCTACAGCTTGTCCTCCCTTCATGGGCATGTTCAGGTAATAATATACCTTGTGCTGTTGGAATTGGAGTGGTTTTGCAACCACCGTCTGTCGGACGAGAACAGATCCTGGTGGGCGATCGCTTGGAGGGACTGTGATAGTCAAGTGAGAAGTGTGAAGTCAGTCTCACAGTTTCCTCTCACTTATGGTGGCTAGCGAGTGACGGAGCACGAAACTTTGGTGCTAAGTGCGGGGACCCTGCTTAAAAAATATACACTTGACGTTATGAGTATTCAGATATTATTGGTTAGTTGTGTGTATAGAAGTTATTGACTAGCATCTGCTCAGATAATAATGAAGTAACGAATCTTCAGATATTAATGGTAGCTTGTAGTGTATAAGGCCTGGTCTGCGAGCACGTAGAATTTTGTCCAATGACCCCTAGCTACCCATCCTTATCGCTCGCGCGTAATTATGTTGCTGTTGCGCTCGCACACTCACTGCGGGCGCCCGTCGCACAGTCGCGACAGCAATATAATTACGCGCGAACGATAAGGATGGGTAGCTTGGGGTCATTGGACAAAATTCTACGTGCTCACGGACCAGGCTTTAGAACTTATTGACATTTTAAAATGTTCAGAAGTATTTGGTCACTTTGTCTGCTCCAATATAATATGTATCTGACGGCGACTGTACACAATCTTTATTCCACTGCATTTTTTCATTCCTATTTTTATTTATATTTTCTCATACTCTCCGCACAGGCCAAACAGCGAAGCTGCCAAGAAAGTGGCGCTAGCGTCGTCAGGCTCCTCCACCACCATGAAGGTCATCAAGGAGCAGTACAGGAACCTGGGACCCATCACATTCCACGAGAGGGTGAGTTCACACTTGCTGATAAAGTGCCTGATAGTTTATCAGGAACTTATCTGTCAGATAAACTTAAATGGCTAGGTTTACGGCATGTTTCAATACTTGCTGATAAAGTCCTTTGTTAGCCTATCAGAGACTTATTGTCAGATAAACTACATCCCCTGTAGGCATAGGTCAAAAGGTCGTCGATACAAAAGGTCGATACGTCTGTTGAGTTTACAATATATTCTGTTTCTTCCCATCTTGTGTATTTGTCGTAATGTCTCGTTCTCCCGCCAAAATATGTCAAAGTCAGACGGGTTCACCCATGACATTGGGTTTGTTTACATTTGGTATCGCTTCTCGTTGGCCGTACCTTAGGTTTAGGACATGTTTCAACACTTGATGATAAAGTCCTGGTTAGTGTATCTGGAACTTATCTGACAGATAAACCATAACTGTAGGTTTAATTTGTTTTTCACTTCACTGCTTTAACTTACTTATTGATAAGTCCATGATAGTTTATCAGAAACTTATCTGTCAGATAAACTAAAACTTTTATTTAGTGTTTAATTGATAACTGCTTGTCCTCAGTCGTCCGGTCTGCTGTTCATCTTCGCTGTGTTCCTGTACATCTTCAGGAAACCAGGCTTCATGCGGGGCTGGGCTGACGTCATGACGGACTTGTAAGAACCATTATTTACTCTGTCGTAGGGATGTTATGGATATGTAGTTTCGGTTATGGATACGGTTACGGATATAGGAATAATATTATACCGGTTTCGGTCACGGTTACGGATATTTTTTTATTTCGGATATCCGAAAGTTTCGGTTACGGTTACGGATATCTGTGCTTTAGGAATGCAATTTGCAATAGTTGTCCAACACTATTTTGGAAGTAATAAACGTATTGAGTATAGAACACGGTTCATTCATGGCCGCACACTTTACATCGAATAAAAAGTAATAAAAATTTATACTAGATGGCATTATATAGATGGTAAATCAGGCTGTTATGCCTTTACATAATTATGTATAATGCTATACAAAAAATCTGTAACTGCCTACATCCGAAACTATCCGAAACTTTTGAATCGGTTACGGTTACGGTTTAGGATATTTTTTTATTTCGGATATCCGATTATGGATATCCATAACATCCCTGCTCTGTTGTTCTGGCTAGGGATCCGTGGTTAAATTCCTTGACGAAAAGAAATGAATTAAAAAGAAACAGTACTGCGATTCCATACTCAAAGCTTTACGTAGATGGCACCAGAAGCGCTCTGCAAATATATCAAACAAAAAAAATGTGACAATTTATGATTACTAACTACTTTTGTGGGAGATTTTGCGACGCTGCACCGCTCTTATTATTTGCATGCAATCGTTTATTTATGGATAGATTATGACTGGTGTCATTGTAGAACTTATAAACGAAGGTTTAGAGATATACAAGGTGTTGTAACTTGTTGGCGCGTTGGATTTTCTGTAAGCCTTCAAGCAGCCTTCTAGAATAAATAAATAAATAAATAAATAAATACAAGGTGTTAGGTAAATGGGTATATGAGCCGACACTAGCCCATGTTAACATGGGCATATAAATGGTATGGTATCAGAAATTTGATATCTTCATTTTATTTATTTTTTTGATTTTCATACATAATACATTTTATAAAATCCGATTTGTATAAAAATTAAAATAATTAAAATGAAGATATCCATTTTCTGACTTCACCATGCCATTTATATGCCCATGTGAACATGTGCTAGTGTCGGCTCATATACCCATTTACCTAACACCCTGTAGAATATTCTAAAATATTCTGTTCTGTTCTCCTCAGGAAAGTAAAGGACGGTGTGACATCAATGTTCATAGTGGTGCTGATGTTCATCATTCCCATGTCCATGGACTTCATGAAGTTCTTCTGGTCTTCTAGTTCTTGTAAGTTTTTCATTGAACTGTTTTCACTGTACAAATAGTTATAGTTTTGTTATGTCTTATTTTTTAAAAGGGGCACAATAAATCGAGGTATTATAGATCGATTCATCCACAAAGACGTGCCCTAGCAATTTTTGGTCGAGGGAAGCGCGGGGTGCGGGGAGTTTGATCTGAGCAATCCGTAAGGCATTATTGTAGTGTGCGTGTGCATCATCATCATCATTATTTCAGCCATAGGACGTCCACTGCTGAACATAGGCCTCCCCCAATGCTTTCCATGTTGATCGATTGGTAGCGGCCTGCGTCCAGCACTACCCTGCTACCTTTACTATGTCGTCAGTCCACCTTGTAGGTGGACGTCCCACGCTGCGTTTTCCGGTACGCGGCCTCCATTCCAGAACCTTTCTGCCCCATCAGCCGTCAGTTCTGCGTACTATGTGCCCTGCCCATTGCCACTTCAGCTGGCTAATTACGTCGTGCGTGAGCACTCATGGATAATATAGCGTGTACCGATAACACTCAAACATTAGCGGAAGAATGGTAGGGCACGTCTTCATGGATGAAACGATCTATAAATTGAGAAATGATCTTATTTTCAGAACTAGAATAAAGTATATTTAGAATAGGAATATTATTTGTGCCTTGGGCTTATTTTATAATCAGCTTTTGCCTGCAGTTTCAATTACAGGAGACTACCTCGCGTATACAGGGTGGAAACGTTAAGTGATCTCACTCGATTATTTCTAAACTATACAAGATATCGAAAAACTGATTTATTAAATATCTTGTATAGTTTTTAATATTATGTGGTTTTACTAAATGTATGGAAGCTGGAAACATTGAATTTTCGGATAGATCCAGTTTATTCTGTAACCTATTATTGGTACCGTTTGAAAGAGCTTGTGAAGCACTTACAGGGTTAGTAACCAGTTTTTCGATATCTTGTATAGTTTAGATATAATCGAATGAGATCACTTATCGTTTCCACCCTGTATACCTTTTTATTTCTAGACTTGATCCCAATTTTATTTGTGCTAGAATTTTTGAGATATTTACATAATATTTACAAACATTTGTTTCAGACGAAGAGTTGGCAGCGTCTAAGCCATCCCCTGGTATTGTTACTTGGGCGATTCTAAAGGACAAAGTCCCATGGGGACTTCTCTTCTTGTTGGGTAAGTTAAAACTACATTGGAAACTATTACAGAACTATCATAATCATCATTTCATGTAATCTCCATTGCAGAAGCACGACTCACACCAACTTACTATAGGCAAAAAGAGGATTTGTCGCCTCTTTCTTACGACATCCACAATAAGAGTGGGAGTGGTTCTACCTATACTACTCTGTCGGTGTTTAAAACGTGAAATCCTTGAGGGAGATCTTTGTACAGCAGTGGAATCCTTAGCCTGATATGATGAATTTTAAAATATTATTAAAATACGTTCTCCTATAAATGCCATATTATGACGTCAGCGTCAAACGTTCAGCGTCAAATATTTATAAAGTAAGCATTGTGACGCGGCTTACGGCGTTTATAACACAGCCTTTTTGTGCCCTTAAATTTTTTATTATGTTAATTAACTGTAATTAAAACAATATTTTTCTATGCAATTTGAATAAGTATATTTTTGTAAAGTAATAAGTAATAAATAAGTAATAAGTAATAAAGTCTTTATTGTGTACTAGCTTTCCGCCCGCGGCTTCGCCCGCGTGGAATTTTGTCTGTCACAGAAAAACTTTATCGCGCGCGTCCCTGTTTCAAAAACCGGGATAAAAACTATCCTATGTTCTTTCCCGGGACTCAAACTATCTCTATGCCAAATTTCATCAAAATCGGTTGCGAGGTTTAAGCGGGAAAGCGTAACAGACAGACAGACAGACAGACAGAGTTACTTTCGCATTTATAATATTATAGTAGTGGGCCCAGAATGCTACCTTGAGGGACACCAAATTTATTGACCCTAAAAGTAGATTTGTACTTCTCTAAACATTTGGTCTTAGGACAGCATCTCTGGATTTCCACAAATTGTTCTCTTTGTGATAAGTAGTTCTTAATCCAATCATATCATGATCCCCGAATTCCATATTTATAGAGTTTCATAAGAAGGCGTTTATGACACACAAAATCAAAAGCCTTAGACATATCTAAAAATAGTACTGAAACAGGAATGTTATCGTTCAGGCAATCGGTAATCGTTTTGAGTAGTTTGAAATTTTGAATGTAGCTAAAGAGGTACTTTTATTTTTCCTAAACCCATTTTGCTCGTCTTTGATAACATTATTACTGTCTAAGAAATTTAACAATCGCTCATACATAACTTTTTCTAAAATTTTTGAGAAAATAGGTATTAAAGTTACTGGTCTATAATTATTAAGAGACGATCTAGCACCTTTCTTAAATAGTGGTCTTACAATTGATTTCTTTAGACTTTCAGGAAAGATACCTTCAGTCAGGAGTCTATTGATTACGAATACCAATGGCTGGATTATCAGAGTAATACTAATTTTAAGAATATCGGTTCGAATTTCATCGTATCCAACCGATTTTGAATTTTTGAGTGAATTTACTATTTTCAGCAGCTCAATCTCACTAAGTGGGTTCAAAAATATGGTTTTCTCTACACATGCTATATTATTATCAAAGTGTTTACAATTTGTGTCTGTTACACGATTCTCTGAGACATTATCTATAAAAAACTGGTTAAATGTTTCTGATATTTTTTGTGGGTCATACACGTCACTCTCCTTTGTACTTATCATATTTATATTATTATTACTTGAATTTTTCGTATACTTATTAATAACATTCCATACAGCTTTGCATTTATTATCAAGGGAATTTATATATTTCAAGTTATTACATTTTTGTGAGAATTTAATACATTTTTTCAGTATGGACGCGTACTGTTTGTATAAAGTAACATATTTAGTCTGGTTAATGCGGTACTTCAAATATAAATTACGTTTTGTACAAACACTTCTTGCAATACCTTTTGAAAGCCATCTTGAAGTAACGTGCCTTTTTGACGTTCTTTTTACTTTAATTACAGGGAAGCATAAATCGTAGAACAACTTAAATAAACTATAGAATTCGTTAAATGAATCAGATGCATTCAAATCTAAATTATAAACATCAGAAAAAGCAACGTTTTTCAGACATGCAAGAAATTTGTTTTGATTATCCAGTGAATAGTCTCTTTGTAGTTCATACCACCACTTTACGTTTGGAGTTTTCCTTTCTTTTATTGGAATCTTGAGTGATTGTGCTGTGTGATCAGACAAACCTAGCTCATGTATGTTAGATATGCTGTCCTTGATGTTTGTGGCTATGTGGTCAATACATGTTTGAGTATTTACTGTGATTCTGGTTGGCTGATTTATCTTAAGGTTCAAATTATAATTCGTCATAATTTCGCAAAGCTCTTTAGATACATTTGAGTTTATCAATATGTTTATGTTCCAATCACCACATAACACAATTTTTTTACGTTTCTTTTTACATAATATATTGAGAAGGTCACTGAGCTTACGGAAAAATAAAGAAGATGTAGACGTTGGTGTCTTGTTCGTATATAAACACACTACGATTATTCCATATTGCACTAATTCTATTCCACAGCATTCAAAAACTAGCTCTTGTGAAATATCCGTCAAGTTCTTGATCATCTTGTACTCAATATTTTTTTTCACTAAGATAGCCACACCTCCTCGCTTTTTACGTTTTCTTGAAAACCATGACGCTACAGTAAAATTTTTCAGTCTCAAGTTGGACTGAGATCCCGCTTCCATATTCGTTTCACAAAGGCAGATTACGTCTGTGATGAATTCTTCGCTAATCTCTAAATGGTTTAAGGAGCATAACAGATCATCTTGTTTATTCAAGGCTCCTGATATATTTAGATGTAGTATTCCAATTGTGGCGCCACTGTCTTTCACTGTGTAGAAATTATCAGGAGTTTCTGAAGCAACAGCGTTTTTAGGAACGAAAAAATCTTTTTCCTATGTCTATATCATATACTAGCTGACCCGGCGAACTTTGTTTCGCCTTAATGGCAATAAATAAGCAGACTTTTTTTTTTAATTTCGAACGGGATAAAAAGTATCCTATGTCCTTCTCCTGGCTCTAAACTACCTCCCTGACAATTTTCAGCTAAATCGGTTCAGCCGTTCTTGAGTTATAAGCGAAGTAACTAACACGACTTTCTTTTATATATATAGATTAGATTTTGAACACTACTTAGTATACTTCGCATTCCAGCTTTATTTAGTTTTCCAGTACGAGACGAAAACATTGTGTACGTCAAGTCTCGATTTGAGTCAATGCCGTAACAATAACCATGATTGTTAGCATCCTTGTATAGCAATCTGTTGAAATTCTCCACTTTGTAGTTGAAAATTGGCGAACCGCAAATGTATGTTGGGGAAACAAAGATAATGTTAGTATGCAATATCTTTTTTAGTATATTTCTTATTTTCGCTATTAGATCGTTATAGTTTAAATGATCTTGATGGAAATCATGCTCGCCTAATATGATTACACAGAAATCATTTAAATCGTAATCTTTCAGCTTCGATTCAAGACCCTCAAGAAGTTGAAGCTAGGGCATGTAATATCGGAAGGTTTTAAATTCCGATATTGGATTCCGATATTAGATCTCAATATCGGAATTCCGATATTAATATCGGAATTGAGTTAATGTGCTATAAAATTAATATTTGGTTATATTCGTAAGAATTCTGGATTGTTTACAATAAAATAATGATTTTAATCAAAATCTTTAATTTGGTACAAAACAGCACTTTAAAAAATTGAAGTATTTTAAAACCATTTTTACGTTATGGGTATCCATTGCATTTGGTTTTTGATAATGAGCCTATATGGCCTAGCAAATAATTAAAGTGTTTTTGTAAAATCACAAGTATCAAACAAACTTTTACTCCTTCATTATAATATTACCCTGTTTTATATTGGCGGAACGAATTTTAGAGTCATTCAAATCACGTGTTACAAAAATTATAGAGAGTGGTAAAAAACTTGAATATGCTTGTAATTTGTTCCTTTTTGATTATCGATGTACAACACAAAAAACCACGAGCTACCATCATCATCATGTCAGCCATAGGACGTCCACTGCTGAACACAGGCTCCGATGTTGATTTTCACAATGGCCCCGGTTGGTGGCGGCCTGCATCCAGCGCTTTCCCGCTACTTTTATGAGATCGTCGGTCCACCTTGTGGTTATGAGTCCTACGCTGCGCTTTCCGGTACGTGGCCTCCACTTCAGAACCTTGCTACCTCATCGTCCGTCCGGCAGAACCGTTGGAAGACCTTATCACAATGCTCGAAGACCTTAATCGAGTTTCCCAACAGGTAGGCCTTCGGATGAATATGGAAAAAACGAAGCGTATGTCGAATATCCATGTTTCTCCTTACCCAGTTTCGGTTATGAGCTCGATTCTCAAGATTGTTGACAAGTAAGTATGTCTATCTCGGACAAACAATCAGCTAGGTAGTTAGATGCAAATTCGAGAAAGAGGTAAATCGTCGAATACGAAGACGAAAGTCTTCAATTAGTGTGTGTTACCAGTGATGATGATGATATACGGCTCGAAAACGTGGCCTTTGAATATAGGGCACAGCGTGCAATGGAGAGGGATAAGCTTGGTGTTTCTTTACGAGATCTAATCAGAAATGAGGAGCTCCGTAAACTAACTAAAGTCGCTGATATAGCCCGACGGATTAGCAAGCTGAAGTGACAATGGGCAGGGCACATAGTACGTAGAACTAACGGTCCATAGTCCAGTAAAATTAATGTTTGAAAGGCAGTTGAGATGTCGTTCTTTGTTGACCAAGTACCTATAGCAAATGCTAAAATTGATTTAGAACAAGTTAAATTAACCATAAATAGTAAAGATATTAAAATATTTGCAGTGGGACAAAAAGTGATGGTGAGAGACATGAGAAAATTATTGGTCTTTGCCAATCATGTACTTTGGGCTTTGTGGGAGGTTGTGGCGAGTTTAAACGCTTTGTTTAAAATCTCAATTAAAACTTTTATCTGATTCCGATATTACGATATTGGATCACTCAATATCGGAATTGAAATATCGGATCTCGCAGTCCGAGATTGCGATATTACGAGATTCCGAGATTCCGATATTCATGCCCTAGTTGAAGCGCTCCTGCACCATTTTTTATAAAGTGACAATAGTCATATTTACTGTCATGGTTCAATGGCTTCAATTATTTTTAATATTTGTTTTTTATTATTGCTTGATATGATGCTTATTTTATGTTTCTTTAAGTTCTGTGTATTTTCAACTCTATTTATGTTCGTGATATTGTATGTTTTCAATTGTTTTTGTAGTTCATTAATAGTATGGTTCATCAGCTTAGCTTCCAATTGAGCTTCTAGCAATTTATTTGACATCTCGGTCATTTTTGTGCTAAGATCATTTATGTGTTTTCTATCGTCCAGTGTGACGGCGATATTCCCTGGCCCATCGCTTAAATCAGAACAACCTCCTTGCGACATTTCCATATTTTGGCAATTTGCTTCTTCTATTAGCATTGAAGAGTCTACGTGGTTATCCCAACTAATATTATAAATGCGAAAGTAACTCTGTCTGTCTGTCTGTCTGTCTGTCTGTTACGCTTTCCCGCTTAAACCTCGCAACCGATTTTGATGAAATTTGGCATAGAGATAGTTTGAGTCCCGGGAAAGAACATAGGATAGTTTTTATCCCGGTTTTTGAAACAGGGACGCGCGCGATAAAGTTTTTCTGTGACAGACAAAATTCCACGCGGGCGAAGCCGCGGGCGGAAAGCTAGTGGCATATATCCTTTAAAATTTTTATCTTTAAGGTTAAGTCCTTCACTGTTCTGTTGAGTTGATTATTTTCTACAATTTTATTTTCTAACTCAACTTGGGTGCTACTCAGTTCTGTCTTTAGACGGTTCAGCTCGTATTTCATATCTTTGATAATGTTCAAATCACAGATGTTTTCAGCACTTTTGCATACACTTTTGTCGATAGCTAATGTACTACTACTATTGCTCACAAATAACTCGCTTTGATTTAGTGACTCGCAAGATTTTGAAGATATCATGTGACGTTTTTTCTGTGAGTGATGTTTTCACCAGATGTCACTTTTTTGTCTGGATTTGGTATATAGTCCCGTTCTTCAGATTTAGTTGATGGCGTTGGAGTAGAAGTAATGTTTGGTGGTAGCATTTTTTTCAATGATAAATTGCTACCAGTAGCAGTAGGTGTCGCTTTTCTTCTTAAACAGGTGTCGCAAACCCATGTCATTTTTCGTTTTGGTGACATGGTGTTGTTAAAACGTTGAATTGACACATTGGCACAGTGTAAATCGTATCGAGAATTGCACTTTGAACAACACAAAAATTCTCTTTTGTGTAGTGTTTTTTTACACTTTGAACACAGACCCATTGTTTATCTTTTTCCTTTCTTCGGACGAGAGCAAAAAAAAGAAAGAAGAAAAAAAAAAAAGTTTTTTCAAACTAATAAAAATTATTTGAAGAGAAGAAAAAAAAAGTATCAATAATAAAGTCTGCACTGGGATCCGAACCACTGTTCATAAGTTTTTTACCCGTACGTAACGTTGTAGGCTATGTGAACTATACGTTGACTGGCGAAATATACAGTCTAATGATAATTCACTCTAAAACAAATATTGTCGTTACAGTTTATTTTAGAATGCAGGTATCGTCCTTTTTTCGTCCAGTACAAAAACACTGTCACCCACAAATGAATATTGTTATGTATTATGATTATTTGTATTACACTTTAATCACTGTTTTTATTGTTTTTTGCACAGTTATTTGTATTTTGCACTGTAATCATAATGTTTTGGTTTTGAATGTCACTGGTTTAACATCGACACTGGTCATAGTTTATTTTATAAAGTTCGTATTTGATTTACACATATATAGTTAATTAATGTTCTAGATAACGTTCACTGTGATAATTTATACGATGTTCTTCACTTTTAACACCTTAGCAGGACATTACACTAACTTAAACTATTTTTTGCAACAATTTGACGCGGAGCTAATGTTTACTTCAAGGCGCTTGGCGCGTGACTCTTGTAAAACGGGGTAAAACCATTTCGATTAATTTTTTATAATAAACAAAAAACATTTGTAAAAGCTCAAGTCCCCAAAAGACAGGATTACCTAGTTCGGGGACTACTAGTAAGGCTAAGAACTCACGGCGCGATTTTCACGGCGGTGGTTGTGGAAATGCGGTTTTATTTAAAAACTCACGGGAGCGGTTATTTGCGCGGTTATTCTAAGAACTCACGGCGCGATTTTCACGGCGGTGGTTGTGGAAATGCGGTTTTATTTAAAAACTCACGGGAGCGGTTATTTGCGCGGTTATTCTAAGAACTCACGGTGCGATTTTAAATCTCGCCGCGTACTAAGTAGCTGATACAAAATGGGCGGTTTTCGCGCGGATGAAAACCGCCGAGCGGGACCCGATTACAACCACGCCCGCTGCGGGCGAAAACCGCGTCGTGAGTTGTGCATTAGTTTTTACATAAGTACATTTATCTGCATTCTACAGAAGCTACGGGCCCGCAACCGCCGCGGGCGCGTGTGAAAATCGCGCCATGAGTTCTTAGGCTTAGTCATCATAAAACTGATAATACTAAGTGTATTTTTCTGTGAATCTTCCATTTGTCTCGTTCGGTACGTAATGGGGCTGCCAGGTCTTAAATTATGATTTACTGCTTCCTGGTTCATCTCCACTTCTGATGAAGGATTTCCGAGCTGGTGGTTACGCTCATGCGAGTCCATTGGCGGGAAGCAGCGTTGGTTAAATAAGACCCGAAACACTTCACACAAAAAAACGTTTATTCGTTTGAACAGAATAACAATGTGAATACTTTATGGAGTACGTAGAATTGCGAGCTACGTTCAGCGCCACGCCTCGAGCACAACTGAACGACCGGGCTTTGATTTGCTACTAATAAAGCAGCCTCCCCACTATACCCCCACTACGCACGCTGACGCAACTCGCAAGCCCACGCGGACTACACAGTCCCTCCTTAGTTTAGTGACTTATTTTTTAACTAAGCTTATTTTAATAATACAGAGAATTATTTTGGAATCATAATACAAAATCAAAATTATTACATGCATCTAATTATCATAATATGACAGTAATCTAAGTGTCAGAAAAATCAATAGAACTACTTTTATTTTTGCAATTAATCAAGTTTAAATTGAAAGAATATTATTAAAAATAGAAACGCGCCGTCACGGCCGTCCTGCGCCTTCACACGCCCTCGTGTGTCTCCTCAGTATCGGAATCTGAAACAAGATAAACTAAGCTTTGATAGTTTGTTAAGGCACGCTCGGCCATTCTGGCCTTATTTCATTGGGAGTTGTCACACAGACTCATGTCACACAGACTCTTGTCACACAGACTCATGTCACACAGACTCATGTTGTCACACAGACTCATTGTTGTCACACAGACTCATGTTGTCACACAGACTCATTGTTGTCACACAGACTCATTGTTGTCACACAGACTCATGTTGTCACACAGACTCATGTTGTCACACAGACTCATGTTGTACATACCTGCGTCACCAAGACCTATGTCACGCAGACAAGTCGTTTCTAAAATTGTATAGGCACTTACTTCTGCCGTCATCGGCGCATCCAGCTGTCGCTAAATTAGCATTCAATTCCAACGGAACATAACATTCTGGCATTGCACGGACTCGATCGTGTGCATATTTATATGTTCTGTTGGAATTCAAAGCCTTCAGCAAATATCTGTCACCCTCAAGCAACTGAACTATCTTATACGGGCCTTTAAATTTTGGTTCCAATTTGGTCTGATTCCGTTCATGGTTTTCCAACAGAACAAAATCCCCAACTTTAAAATGATTAATTTTTGCTTTGGTTTTGTCAAAACGATGTTTTTCGCTAATGGCGTTGTTTTGAATGGCTTGTGCTGCACATTGTCGTAATTCTGATAAATTGATATTACTTTCAATTGGTTCGTTATCTAACGTTAATAGGTCTAAAGGTCTTGCTACTTTACCGATCAATAACTCCAAGGGGCTTGATTTTGTAACGCGGTTAATTGTGCTATTTAAAGCTATTTGTACTTCAGGCAATGCGTCTTGCCAGGATTTATTGTTTCCTACCTCAACAGCGGTGAGCATATTTTTTAAAGTACTCATTACGCGCTCGACTTGACCGTTGGCTCGACTTGTTCCTGTGGCTATGAGATGAAGTTTAATACAGTGAGATTCGCAAAAGTTTTTAAATTCTTTGCTGGCAAAACATCTACCCTGATCTGCTATGACGCGAGAAGGGGAACCGAATAAGGATACAATATACTTAAGTGCTTGAATAGCATTACTGGTGTCGATATTATGAGTGTGATGCAGAATTGTGTATTTGGTGAATGCATCAATCATAACGAATACATATTCCTTTGTATCATTTTTGCCACTCAGTTTCCCAGTGGCATCTATGTGAATGGTATGCCAAGGTACAGATACTTTAGGAATGGGGTGTAATTCAGCTTGAATTCTACCAGAATGAGATTTTGACAACCTGCAAGTTATGCAGTTGTCAACAAATTTACGAACGTATTTGTTCATATGTGGGAACCAGTAATGGCAATAGACTTTCTCTAAAGTCTTTTCCCATCCTAAATGCATAATGCTTTCATGTACATGATTAATTACAGCCCACTGGAATGATCGTGGAACAATAGGCAACCAAAGACTTCGATTGTTCCTTTCTATTTTTCTGTGTAAAATTCCACGACGAATTTCGTAAGTGGCGGCTATATCAGATTCAAGGCTATTGTTTTGCAAACTTGATACAATTGATGCTATTTCAGGATCCTTTTGTTGTTCTGCTTGAAACCAATTATCACTGATTTCAGTTAGATTAACTCGTTTTTGAACAACTTTTGTTATATTTGTTTGAGGAAGTGGATTTCGGGAGAGAAAATCTACATGTCCCATGTGCTTTCCGGGTCTATATTCGATATCAAAATCGAAACTCTGTAGGAAACACCACCATCTATGAACACGAGGCGTTAGATCCGTTTTCGACTTGGATGCTTTAACAGCATTACAGTCAGTTACTACAACAAACTTACGGCCCTTTAAGTAATGTTTGAAGTGTTTTATAGCATTAACTATTGCTAACGTCTCAAGTTCATATGAGTGGTATTTAGATTCACAAGAAGTTGTTCGTCTGCTGAAATATTCAACTACGTGAGGTTTGCCATTTTTTTTATGCATAAGGATGGCACCATAGCCTTCAGAACTGGCATCGGTATGCAATTCTATAGGACACTGAGGATCAAAAATAGTTAGTACAGGTTTGTCTGTTAAGACAGAAATAATTTTTTGGCGTATCTTCTCAAATTCAGGGGTCCAATTAATATTACCTTTTCCAGATGTAAGTCTATAAAGTGGTGCAGTTATTTGAGAAAATCCCTGAATGAACTGGCGAAAATATGATGCAAGACCTATAAATTGTCTTAATTGAGTAACAGTTTGCGGGGGAGGTAATTGAATTAAGGAATTTATTTTACGTGGATTAGGCCGTACTTGCCCTGATGATATTTGATAGCCAAGGTAATCAATTTCTGTTTTTAGAAATGCACATTTCTTTAGGTTCAGAGAAAATCCAGATTTTGTCAAGGCTTCCAATACTAATTTTAACCTATCAATACCTTCTTCAATAGTTTGGGACGGAATAATAATGTCATCGATGTAACATACGGCAAAGGATTCAGATAAATTACCAAGAGCCTTGTTAATAGCTCGTTGGTAGACAGATGGTGCATTTCTAAGACCAAACGGCATTGTAACATATTCAAATTGACCGTCCGGTGTAACAAAGGCGGTTTTTTCAATGGATTCTGGATGTACGGGGATCTGATGATAGCCACTAGCCATATCTAACGAAGTGAAGTATTTGGCACCAACTAAACGCTGTATTTGATCACCAATCAACGGTAATGGGTATCTATCTGGAACAGTGTTATTATTCAACTCGCGATAGTCAACACAAAGACGATCGGAGCCGTCTTTTTTTTTTACTAGTATTATTGGACTTGCAAAGGGAGAACAACTTTCACGAATAACACCTGCAGCAAGTAGTTCTTTTATTTTATCGCGTACTAATTCCCGCTCATTAGGGCCCAACCGGTATGGACGTCGTTGCACTGTGCGATTGGTATCCACAAGTTTTATTTCGAGCTGTCCAGAACTAACTTTGCCTGTAGGTATACCTTCAACAAAAAAATTTGAATATTCTTTAAGTAGATGTTTTAGTGAGGTCAAAGAGTCTAAAGGAACGTCAGTATTGATATTATTGAAATCTTTTACTTCTGTACCAAACTCACACTGTGCAACTACTCGACTTTTATTGATTCCAATACAATTTTCAGAAATTTCAACAGAAAAACCCAAATTAATTAAATCGCGCCCTATCAAAATGTCATTGCCTAATGAAGAATCTGGGACCACATGAAATAATAATTCTACAGAATAACCCTGTAATATTACTGTAGCAGCAATTTGGGTATTGCAATGAAGGCTTGATTTTCCTATGCCTAAGAGTTTGACTAAATTGTAGTCCCTTTTACCGGGAAAACGTTGGGCTACAGTCTCTCACTCTTCGCTCAGTTAGAGATTGTTCACTGTCTTCAGGCTTCTTATTCTGGATGCAGTATGGCGCCAGGTGTCCAGGCTCACCGCAGCGGAAACAGGTGATAGTTCTTGGCTCCTTGCGTTGCGGTGGATTATTCTTAGTCGTACACTGTGAATTATTCACTTGGTTGACGGTGGATCTATCTCTGCTGCTGCTGCTATTGCCACGACAATCCGATGCCAAGTGACCAATTTTTCCACAGTTATAACACCGTCTTGGATACTCCAAACGAGGCTTCTTGGCATCGCTTGCTTGATTAGTCTTCTCGGAAGACGGTAAACTTCTTTTTTTGTACACAAATGGCATAAGTTCTCGTTGTAATTGAACTCTTGATTTGATTTCAGTTGTAAAAGCCAATCGTTGAATTTGATTATCTATCCGAGCGACGTGTGCTAGGGCAATATTTATTGCCACTTGTTCCACGGTCATGTTCTGCAAACTTGTCGTTAGTGTGTTCAAGATGCGAGATACAAAAGTTGACATATTTTCACCTTCTTTTGGATTGCTTGATAGGATGTTAAACAATGTAGCAGCCGGTGTCTCAATTGTATGGAAACGGGATAGAAAAAGAGGCTTCAGTTCTGACCATAAAACTTCAGCATGACTATTGTTTGCAAGCCATGTCGCTGCTGATCCCTTTAAGGCTCGGCTGAGCAACATTACCAACTGGCTTCCGCTTGATGGGTTCTCTTTCATAAAGATGTCTACTGTATTACACCATGCCTGTGCATCTGCCTCTGGATCATCAGGGTTGAACTCGGGTAGCACAAGACGCTCTTTTTTCTGCGGTCCAAGCATTGTTTTCATTAGTTCCATAAGGTTTCGGTGTTGCAATTCTAATAAACTCTTCCATTTGTCTCGTTCGGTACGTATTATGGGGCTGCCAGGTCTTGAATTATGATTTTCTGCTTCCTGGTTCATCCCACTTCTGNTTTAAAATGGACTAGGTGCCGCCTAGTACTGTAAAATACCTAGTGTGTGGATCTGTTCTAGTAAATACGTCTCATCTCTACTACGTAGGTATATTACTGTTTACCAAGTCCAGCCCTCTATTAAATAACTATGATTTATAAACCATTGCAATACTACCAATACTCTCCAAAATTCTTGAAAAGCTTATGAACAAACAGCTGATACAATATCTCGAGAACAACAACCTTTTATCACCTTCTCAATATGGTTTTAGACCAGGCAAATTAACAAATGACGCTGTTCATAACCTAACCAACCTCATAGTTACTAACTTGGACAAAAAAAAGAAAGTAATAACTATATTTCTTGACTTGGCCAAGGCTTTTGACACAGTCTCCATCCCTCACCTCCTGTACAAACTGGAACACATCGGAGTAAGAGGTACCCCTTTCAAACTTTTCCAGGACTACCTAACTAAACGTTACCAAAAAGTAAAAATAGACGATAAACTCAGTGGCGAAGAGAACGTCTCCTATGGTATACCGCAGGGGAGTATAAATGGGCCAACGCTGTTTCTGATATATATCAACAGCCTATGTGATCTTAAACTCCGTAGCGGCTCCATACTTACCTTCGCTGACGATACAGCTCTATTTTTTACAGGTGACAGCTGGGTTGAAGTATTTGCCACGGCGCAGGAGGGCATGAAAATTGTCACCACCTGGCTCCAAGACAACATTCTTACACTTAATGTGTCGAAAACTAAATATATAGCTTTTGTACATCGGTCCCATCTTCTCCCGCCGTCAACACTCGACATTACCGTACACTTATGCCCCGAAAATGCGGCGACCTGTTCTTGTCCTCCCCTTGCAAGAACAGATACAATCAAGTATCTTGGTGTTGTTCTGGATCAGGCCCTTACCTTCCAACCTCACATCCAGGTCCTCACCTCTCGAATGCGTAAACTTATTTACATATTCAATATATATTCAGTGCAGCAGCCTGGATTAGTTCTCATATCAAATAAATACCTCTTTTCCCGTTTTAGAGGATTATAATAAGTTACAGTTGTCGACCGTCGATGTAATTGGTCGACCGACCGAAAATGTAGAAAGATCTTTGTAAGTTTCCAACAAAAAAATGTGAGACTGATAAGTACTCACAATCACAATGTCAGTTAATATGAGTCGTTGCATAGAAAAAACGACATATTGTCATACTTCATATATGAAGTAGGCATTTATTTCCACTTCGACTCGGTTCGGTCAACAAACCGGCCTAAGGTTTATTTAGGATCTTTTATTCTGACCATATAATAGCAAGTAACGAATCTACATAAATGCACTTTGAATTTTGATCTGATACTTATTTCTTTCTTACTAGCCTTTGTATTTAGACCAATATCGATTGGTGTAATGTATATGACGGCGTCTCGCTAAAACGCCAATTTGTGCTGTTCAGTTAATATTTTGTGAACTACCCACGGAAGTGAACAATTATAGTGACTCTGATTTAAAATTACGTGTTAACTGATTTTTACGATCCCTTGCCCAAATACCCACGTCTGAATAACCATGGACGATTCTGATGAAGGCCCTCCTGCGCCTATATCAGAAGTGGGATCCGATGGGTTGCAAACGGAAAAAAGGAACTCGTCGTTAGAAGACCAAAGTGCCACCAAAATACTCAGTGGTATGGAAACATTGCTGTCGCGAATGATTGCAATGTCTCAGCTGCCTAGTACGAGCTCCAGTCCTACTCAGCTTATGCAGTTTAACCCAGACGATAGCGAGGCCGACATAGAAGGTTGGTGTAATGTTACCGAAATGATCGTGCAAAAAAGAGGTCTAGACGGAGTGGAGTTACTCATAGCTCTAACTAGTGCACTAAAAGGACGCGCAGCTTCCTGTTTAACTAGACTGAACCTCAACGAGTTAACATGGTCATTAGTGAAACAGTCTTTGCTGGCCAAGTTTTTAAAGCCTAAGTTACCTCAAGATTATTTCGACGAAATATTACGGTTCCAGACTGGGATGAAGGAAACAGCATCGGAATCTGCAATGCGGTTATGGAACATGATTGAGCGTATTCCTAAGACGGTTATGCCTGAAGAGGTGATAACGGGGTTCGTCGTATCTGTGCTTTGTCAAAAAGACGGTCTCATACGTCGTGAACTAAATGCTCATCATATCAGTAACAGAACACAATTGTTCAGGATCCTAGGCGGTATTTCTTCAAAACGGCGCCTTGAATCAGATACTCAGGAACCAGAAGCAAATTGACCCCGTACCAATGACGTACGTTTCCCTGGAAAATGCCACTGGTGTGGATTACCCGGACATCGACAAGTTGATTGTAGGAAGAGGCGTGAAAACTCTGGAACAGCAGGACAATCAGAAGCTTTCAACTCCTCGCGTTTGGCTGAGAGAACACCGGCTGTCTCCTGCTACTTATGCGGCAAGCAAGGCCATTTAGCGACGAGTTGTCCCGAACGGAAGAGTGGTGGAGGAGCGGCAGTCAAGGAGGTCAATTTGTGTGGACAGCGTACCTCAAGAGGCATTCTAAAGACGTCATCCGGTGAGCCCGTTTCATTTCTATTTGATAGTGGTTCATCTTGTTCGCTCCTCAAAGAGAGTTTTTGTTGTAAATTCCCTGGTACTGTGTGCAATTCTCTTGTTTACCTTACTGGAATTGGTGGTGAGGATGTAAAATGTGAAACTCAAATATCAGACGAGGTACAAGTAGGCCAAATATCTCAGACTTTACTTTTTCATGTGGTACCTGATGCTTGTCTAACAGAACCTGTCATAATAGGTAGGGATATTTTAGAAAACGGTGTTGGCGTCCAGATAGACCAAAAGCAGCTTACATTCTTTTTTAAAGAACAGTCACACTCTTGCGAGTTGAAACCAAGTAAAATAACTTCAGATTCAATTGATAGCGATCTCATTGGCGAAGATAGGGAGGCTTTAGTGAAATTGCTCAATAAATATGCTGACTTTTTTATTGAAGGGGTTCCAACACGAAGGGTCAAAACTGGCAATCTAGAAATCAATTTAATTGACCCCCATAAAACCGTCCAAAGATGTCCGTATCGACTGGCGCCACCTGAAAAACTAATTGTTAGAGAGAAGATTAAAGAACTTTTAGATGCAGGGATTACCGCCTACAATTCTCGTACACTTGCCGACGGCTTTCTATCACAAATAGGCCTAACTCTAACTAAATAGGCCTAACAGAATACTCTCGTGATTAATATGCCGAAAACAGCACATTCCCCTCAGCGTAATACGATTGTCGTAGACTTCACCACGGTTACACGGAAGGTGGATCTCGTCTCCAAGCTCAAACAATACAACAAAGCAAAAAGAGGTAAAAACGAGCCTCAACTCAACACACACAACATAAATCTGCCAGGGCCGGCCACTCCAATCTACATATCAGACCAACACACCACAAAAACTGGGTACCTGTACTTCTTGGCAAGAGAACAGGTGAAGTCAAAGAGACTGTTCGCGGCCTGGACCTCGCATGGTAAAGTTCTGGTCAAGACAGGAGACGGCGAACCAGCCGTAAGAATAAATAAAGAAGAAGATCTTAAAAAAATCCTATTGTAAATCACTACTCGGATTTATACGCAATACTACTCATAGTTAGTTTTTAATAAGGAACTGTAATAATACTATTTATTTAATCGTGGCTTTAATGAAGACTTAAATTAAGTTTTAACTTAAATTGTACCTACTAGCTTCTAAATAAAAAATATTGCATTGATTCTGATAGGCAATTATTGTGGGTACTAATCCTTTTATTCATTAAATTAAAAATAATGTATTGTTTTTGATTGAATGGGCGGCAAGTACAAGAGAAAAGAGAAACTGTTATAATATAATTTGCACTATACTTGTAACTGTGATATGTATACATTATTACTAAGATATTGATTAAATATATCAATATAACATAACTTTGCTAACCGAAAAATCACACAACACACTTAATACTTAGCGCACGCAAATAACTAAACGTACTACTACTACACTATATTATTATTATAACCAATAAATCGAACTACTAATTACCTACATTATTTGTCATTAGTCTCAAAACGCAACTTTTCAAAATACTTGTCTACAAATAGATACGAATAAAAAATAAAATAGCATATTAGAAAAACCAAAATAAAAATTCTTATTAATATAAGGAATCTAACTACATATCTCACCAAGAAATACCTTATCAGTGTAATAAGTTAGTTGTGGCTATTATGGGTACATTACATCTAATTTGAAATAAATTTAATAACTGAATTGGTATATATTGCATATTAGGTAGTAACTTAAGATATTTTACCTATTTTCATATAAATACCTGGCAAAAATATATCTAAATAAGTACCTTAACTGAACTGGAAATACTCTTTTTACTCTCAACATAAACAATAATAATATAAAATAAAATAATACAAAACTATATTTTATCAGTAATTAAAACTATTAGGCAATACATTCGTAACAATATATTTAAATTAATACTTACTTTCAATTCGTATGTCTCACAAATTGAATTCACTGATTCCTAGTCATATTTATTTACTTATTCGGAATACAATTATACACTCAAAGTGTTAACAATGGTTGTACAAGATATTGATTTTCTTCAATCGGGATTGGACTCGCTGGAGGTGGCCAAATCAATAGCATGCGATATAGAAGATATTAAACCGTATCTACAGATTAATGCCCCTCGTCGCTCTCTCAACANTGGTGTATTACGCTCTCTGCCAATCCATTTTCGACTACTGCATCACCTCTTGGGGTGGTGCAGCTAAAACCCACCTTATTCAACTAGAGAGGGCTCAAAGGGCCATACTGAAGGTGAGTGCCGGACACCCCTATCGCTTCCCAACAACCGCCCTTTATAAAGAATGGAATATACTTACCGTCAGACAAACGTTTATATTGCAAACAGTGCTTAAAAAACACTCAGAACTTCAGTACGACCCAGATCTCAAGAAAGGAAAGCGAAGAAAGGGCACGGTCTGTTGCAGCCAACCACTGCACACCAAACACGCACAGCGATTCTACTGTTTTCTGGGCTCGTACCTTTATAACAAAACCAATAACGTGCTGTCCATATACCCTCTCACTAGAATGTCCTGCAAAGAAGCGGTATCAAACTGGCTTAAAAACAAAAATTATCTAGAAACTGAAAATCTCCTAAACCCACCACTTTAAATTTAAATAATGGAAAATTTGGTCTAGTCATTTTGAACCACATAAATTTTTTTTTTTTTTGGAGGTTGTATCTGTTTTATATAATTTATTGATTAATTACCATTATTATTTTTTTTTAATGAATTTTGTCGGCTTTTTAAAACATTTTAAAACATTTTGTCAGTTTTTAGCCAATTTTACCACATATTATAGTTTTTATTTTTCTATTTTATCCAATTATACCTATTTTTATTATCAAATTATACAAATNCTATCGATATATAAAAGAAAGTCGTGTTAGTTACTTCGCTTATAACTCAAGAACGGCTGAACCGATTTAGCTGAAAATTGTCAGGGAGGTAGTTTAGAGCCAGGAGAAGGACATAGGATACTTTTTATCCCGTTATTTATTGCCATTAAGGCGGAACAAAGTTCACCGGGTCAGCTAGTTATAGATAATCGAGAGGATCATCATAAAGGCATCTCTAGCACACGTGCACTGGTTCAAATAAACCTATTAATATGGATATCTACTTACGGACTTTGCAACTTTCTTGATAATATTGTGTTTTAATTATATTCGACTTAAAATTCTTTATAAGTTCGTAACTTGATCCTTTCAGAGTACCTATTTATAGTCCAAATGTAATTAATACACGTCCTAAATATAGCTTGGCTCTACCACCACTTCAGGAAACATATCATATTGGCTAGTAGGTATTGAAAAGTAATAGGGAAAGAATCTCATTCACCAAATGTTTTATTAGCATAAAACTAATTCCTGCCTGCGGCTTCTCCCGCGTAGATATCGTATCACAAACTCTTTATACAGAATCCCACCAAAATAAGTCTAAAAGCTTCCGAGGTTAGCTGGATGGTTAAGTACTTGCTTAGTAAAAAAATGCAAATTTTACTAAACATTAAAATTACATTAGGGGTTTGACCTTCAAACGAAAACGCGGGCGACCACTAGCCCTTTACCTACGGGGCTCTTGGAAACCAAAGTCGCCTCTCAATACGGGGTATTTTAACCTATAAAATTGTTTGCTCCACTTAACATCAAGATATTTTAAAATTTATGTGACTTACGGTATTGAAATTTGGAATATTATATTCTGCAACTAATGTAGTTTCATAATTACAAGCGCATTTTACACTTGATTTGCAATTTTATTGTTTTTTTTTCATAAACCGTGATTTAGTATTGGCTTTGCCAAAATTACAATAGATGCCACCCGTATTGAGAAGTGACTTTTGACTTGGCAACTATAGGTGCCTCCCGTAGGTAAGAGGCTAGTAATAAAATACTTATCAATTATTAAATAAAATTACTTAAATATTCATATTTATTCAAGGCCATATAATCAGATTGCAGACGTTAAAGTTTTTTTGCGAAAAAAATTATTTAAAATGAAATTATTCCGGGCCGTGCCAAATCAGTCTCGAGTTGGTAATTGAAGCTTTGTCAAATGACTTCACGAGTGTCCTACACCTGAACTAAATTTAGTAATTGTAAAATAATTTGTCTATTTACAAATACGAAGGTGTTGTGAGTTCGTTTGAATTTAATTTTGATAATTATAAGATGGATACCCACTTAGGTGCTCACGATTTGGTTATGGAAAATTTCGTATAACTGTGGTCGTGGTGGTAAGTGGTGCCTGATGTTATTTTCCATTATTAACGGTATACATACCTTTCTCTTTATAATGAAATAAGCATCCGATCATTTATATTTCAAAATTGAATTTTTCTTTGAATATCAAAATAACACTTTTCTTATTGAAAAACCCTGTACTAACTCAACCAACTAATATAGCTTAAATAATTATGCCCAGGAGAAGGACATAATTTAGACTTTTGATTTTGACTTTTAGGCTGGGTTGCACCATCTTACTTTAACTTTGACAAACGTCAAAAATCTGTCAAACTCCATACAAAACACACCGGTTATCGTCATAGTTACCGTTAAAGTTAGGTGGTACAACTCAGCCTTAGTAGCTAAAATTTAATGGGAAACTCATTTCATCATCATTAAATGCTTTTTATAAGAAACAAGTGTTTAAATGATCGTGGGACTAACTCTTTTTGTTGTAGACCGAAATCAACGCGGGCTTCACCCCGAGACACCCCGGGGTTAACAGGAGTTAACTACAAACACTTCGGCTGAGTTACACCACCTTACTTTAACAGTAGTTACTGTTAAAGTGACGATAACCGGTGTGTTTTGTATGGAGTTTGACAGATTTTTGATGTTTGTCAAAGTTATTATTAAGTAAGATATAAGTAATATAAAAAATATAAGTAAGATATAAGTAATAAGGTATAAGTAAGATGGTGCAACCCAGCCTTATAGTAATAAATATCTCTTAGACTTCTCCCATTCTTATGAAATAGTTTCGATTTCCAAGGTAGGTAGTAAGTATCCTTATCCACCAACGTGTATAGATTTACTGAATTACGCTATTTATGTCTGTGTAATTTGGTTAGTGTTCGTTTTTGGTATTCATAATGGCCTATGAGATACAACTGTAATTGAGCCGTCTAGACGCCGGCGTTGAGTAATTATGTGTAATCAACACCACATAACTGTTTCACGATCCCGCCGACCAGATGACGTCACAGGATTTTAGACAAATGATATGGATTATGACGTCACATGCAAGGATTCTGGACTAAAGCGATGGTCAAACAAACAGAATGCACTAGTGGACAGCTGAAAATTGGTGTCGCATAAATTCATGTGCATCGTTATCATATTGTGTTTAGTTATTGATCTTTCAAGGCCGATCTTTTTGATGAATTAGAAGCTTAAGCCTAGGCGCAGACCACCGACTTTTAATCGGCCGATAGTTGGGCCCGATTCTAATTTGTATAAAGAATCAATCGGGATAATGTGCGCACTTTCATAATACCTCCATACTGATTAACAGCCGACCCAACTATTGGCCAACTAAAAGTCGGTCTGCACCTGGCCTTAGTCAGAATCTAGAATTAAGGCTGTCACATTTTCTGTAGAATTGTCAAGATTTTCCAAACGAATAGTGCGCGCTAAACAGAAAAATATGTAGAGTGAATTTAAATACTGGCCAACTGTAAAATACTTCTATAGAAATTAGAGATTAAAGCTGATTGACTCTTCATCTCAATGAATATAAACTATGACCAAGGACCACAGTAAAATGAAAATAGTAGAGTATCAGAAGTCCCTGCATAAAGTTTAATGTTTAGTAGATTTTTAAAGCCCTAATTTAAAAGCAAAATCACACATCTCTACCCAGCTGTACAAAATCAATCGCGGTCACCTCAATCTGAAGGCTATATAAATTGAACTTAATTGTATTAAACGCCTATTTTTTTGTCTGTAAATTAAATCTCTGTACGAGTTCAATGAGATCGGTCAACTACATCAATTGAAAGTACTTAATTTAGATACTTGTGTAATGTAATTTAGTCTCTCAAGAGGTTAGAGTGAATTATAATATTCTGAAATATGTGTTATACCAGACTCGTTACTTTTAATGATATTTTCAGTTTTTACGGTTTGTTAGATGCTATCGTAAAGCATTATGGTGGTATAATGGTGAAGGCGTATAATGTCGATACTGTGAATACTGTCTCATATTTTTATTATAGCTAATGTTATTAGATGCCAAGGCTCGAAAAGCAAAGCTCAACAAGCGAAAGGTCGTAGGTTCAACTCCCACCTGTAGCAGTTAACAACTGAAAAATGAAAGTGAAATTCTTTTCAAATAAAATGATCAATGAAATTCAGCGAAGCATTTACAAGGTCCGTTTTATATTTGTATTGAACAAGTCATGCGTAAGAAATCTTATACAGGTGCAATCTTTTGAATGGAAGCATACGTTAGCATTCAGGTCCAACCACTCCGGAGTTGAAAAGATATTTGTGATTTGAGATATTTACGTGAATTCTAATATTTCGAAGCTGGCAAATCGTTTGATGGGATTAGATATTGTCGATGAATACAATGCTTACCTTTTTGCCTGGCCAGTGAGTTTTGGCAGCGAACGAAATAATGAATAAAAATTCGAGAATGTGTATTATGAACATATTTTTTTATTAGAAAGTACGTTTATTACTATTCTTCTTCATAAAATATTGAATTACACCACCTAACTTAGACATTAACTATAACGATAACCGGTGTTTTTTGTATGGAGTTTGACAGATTTTTGACATTTGTCAAAGTTAAAATAAGATGGTGCAACTCAGCCTTTAATGTCCTGAAATTAGATTGGTTCTGGGATTTTAAATAGTTTTCAGTAGATTTTTTGGCAGTCTAAGCATAGTTCTCTTTAGCGAATGGATTGGATGGAATTGACTGTTCTTACTGCACTATGATGCAGACGTCCTGCAGTTTCAATACAAGAGAAGATGTTGAAATCGACACTCCAAGACCGCCCATCGGCTAACGTTAGAGCTAATGCAATTTGTTCTAGAAAAATAAACTCTGGAAATGAACAACAAACAAGAACTGTTCAAATACACTGCTATGTAGGTAGGTAATTCCGTTTGCTCTATTTTAAAATTAATTGTCTTACAATGACGATGCTTACGCAATCTTAGAAATACTTAATCAACTATTTTGAAAATTAAATGTGTATTAAAAAATCATTAATTATCTACAAAATACAATACAACTACAAAAATGTATTAAATGCAGTAAAAAAATCATTAATTATCTACAAAATACAATACAAATACAAAAATGTTTTATTCAGTAGCTTTTGACTTTTTAACAGGGCTTCTATTGGGGTTTTCTTTTAATTAAAAGATTTCTATCTTGATTATTACTTAGAAAATTATTATTACTTATTACTAAGAAAACGACTGCTAGTTTTGGGACTCGAACTTATTATCTTTCCAGATGACTGCTTTAACCATTGAGCTGCTATCACCTCTTTATTGATACCTTCTTTTTCTATCTGAAGCTTTTCAAGTGAAAAATCAGATTCTAAAACAGTAACTAATACTTCGATACAAAATAAATATTAATTTCAAAACAAGTTTGATGGGGTTGACGATAATAATTTAGTCGTCAGGGAATTGGACGTTTCAGGGAAGTTGATTTGCAAACAATCTTGATTGTTTGATTTCAATTACAAGGTGGAAATGAGGAGTTCATAATGCTAGCACGAGAGGGGTATTCTTTTCTAACACTTTAAACTCCTAAAGATAGGTAGGGGAGCGAGGGGCTTGTTGTAACAGTTTTCATTAAAACTAATATATCTTGAGATCTATTGATTAAATATCTGCTAAATAAAGATAGATGGATGCTGTAACTCTTTCTGTACCAAATCAAGTCAAAATAATACCATAAATATTGGTCATTATTTTACAATCAATTATTTTCTAGAAGAAGTGCGGTGTTACAACTTACCTCGTGCTTGGGGCAAGTTGTAACATCTACCGGGGCAAGTAGTAACGCCAAAAAAACGACAATAATACCTTTAATAATTTATTTTTTGCTTGTTTTTTAATAAAATTCACATCTTTTAAAAGTAAGTATTATATAATTCTTATCAAAAATCAACGTAAATACACTTTTTTAGTAAGCAACACCTAAAAATTAAGTAATTAGCAGTCTTATTTAGTTAAATACTACTTATAATTATATTGGCACTTTTAAATCAGTGTTTAAATTATTTATGTCTAAGGTATGCTTCGTAATTATTAATTGTAACATGTTACAACAAGCCCCCGCATTTTGTTACAACTAACCCCATGGTATGATTTTTAACATTTATCAAGATAACTATTTAAACAATTTAGCAATCATAAAAACTGTTACATATTATCAGAGATAGATAAATTTGAATGGAAATAAGATATAGAACATTTGAAATTAGTCAGTAATAATAACGCAAACCGAAATTTTACGACAGTACAATTTTATATTACCTGGCAAAAATGAAGTACGTGCACACTTCCGCTAACTGCGCCGGCCGGTGGGATACTAGCTATGGCAACATGATACGGCGCGGCTTATAGGTTAAATCGAGTCAAAGACATACGTCAATTGCGTTTAAGATCCTAGTGAAAAGAGCCTGTTACTACTTACCCCTGTTACAACAAGCCCCTCGCTCCCCTACTACAACTAATCAGAATTCTATCGAATAGAAGACTTTTAATTGTGACTCCAACGATCGATATCGATAGAAACAGAAATCAAAACAATTACCTTATTGTTTCCCTTGGTGGATTGTTCAATTCGACAGGAACAGAAATCAAAACAGTTAGGTACTTTATTGTTTGCTTTGGTTTGCCTAGTTCATTAAAAGTCAAAGGGCCTGGCTTTTAATGAACCTAGGAACCTAATCACTTAGAACTTCAGGAATAATGTCACAGACTGTCTGAAACTTTCAGTGTGGCAGCTACCTTATAGGCAAGAAATCGGAAAGTAATTAAATTTTCAGGACCCTACCGCATTCTTTACTTAGCTTGTCGTGTTCCGAGCCGTGCGAATTATGTTTTTATCTGCTTAGAAAATTTAAATTTAACGTAAGAAACGAAATACCTGTAAAGCCTGCAGTTAGCAGTTTCAGTTACTTGGTCTCGATTTTCGCGATATACCAAGTAAATACAATTAACTTAGATTAGCGTAGGACCGGTCATTATGGAAATCCTTGGGGGAGGCCTTTGTCCAGCTGTGGACGTGATTTGGCTGAAACGAGACCTGTAACGACATTAATCAGAAGAAAAAGGAGGAGTTCGAGGCTCAATATTAATTTTGCTCCCACGAAGCAAATGATAAATGACTTACAAGTATAAATATATCTTTAAGAAAGAGATGTCAAAGGGTAGGACGTCCGCCTACAAGATTTGAATGGTGCGCTTCAATAAAACAAAAATGCTCGATGCAGGCTTCTTCCAAGATATATTAANAATAAAGTAAATTGTCATGATCAGGCGGCGCGCGGCTGGCGCGGCGTTCGTTGCGCAAGCAGCGGATATCGTAACGTGACACCTGATCGATACTCATACCTAATGCACCGATTCCTGACTGTTTAAAGTAATTAATGAAATGAAATAAATTGACGAAATTTTTGATTTTGAATACAAAATAAGAAAGTATGATTTCTCTTTCAATTAATATCTAATAGTAAATGTAGGTCCTAATTTAATTAACAGAGCAAACAAACAAACATCTAGGTGTTATGAATGATCATATTATAAAACACAGCTAGGTATAGCTTTTTTTCATAAATTTATTTATTATGTTAACATTTANGCATAATACCACAAATTAAAACACTAAATGTAACAAATTTATTTTACACGAATAAATCTTGTTACAACTATGCATTTATCTAGGTACCAAAAATAGCAAGGTTCGAAGCAAAAGCATTAGACTATTAAATAAAATAAAAATAAACAACTAACAAATGAAATCAAATCTGAAAAGTTTTGATCAAAGGTGTCACATAAATACCTGACAACATCTTAGGCCATCTCCAGGTTCTCGTCCAGGTCATCTAGTCTAATCCATGGTTTCATATTTTCTGCACATGTGGTTCCTTCATACCGTTTACTCGTCCGCTCTGATCCCCTCATATCTTTAACCACATATCTATCGTGACCTAAAACTTCTGTCACCTGGAACGGTCCTTTGAATAACGGAAGCAATTTAGTACTCTGGCCATCATTTGATTGACTGGGAATTTTAATGACCACCAGATCATTAACATTATATATTCGGGCAGGTTTTCGTTTAGAGTCGAAAATCTGCTTCTGTTTGTCTGCATTCACCTGGATTCGATTAGTTACATTATTCCTCAACAAAGTCATGTCGATTGGTAATTGTTCATTTTCATTAACCAGCATGTCAGAATCGGTTTGAAGTCGATAGCCAAAGAACACTTCGCTAGGAACCGCAGATGTAGTTTTGTTAATGGTACTGTTGATTCCTTGTTGAATACTTGGAATGTGCGTATCCCATTTGTTATAATTAGTATTTGCACCCATTGTTCTAAGCGCATCCAGGATGGTGCGGTTATAACGTTCCACCTGTCCGTTCGAACGTGGCACGGCGGTCGCAATAGTGTGTTGTCTTATATTTTTATCTTTACAGTATTTAACAAATAACTTGGATGTAAAAGAACTACCTGCATCACATACAATACGTTTAGGATTTCCGAATACATTGAATATTTTATTTAATTCATTAATCACAACCTTACTCTTGGTATTACGAACAGGAGCAATAAATACAAATTTTGTAAACGAATCCACTGTTACTAACAAGTAAGTATTTTTTTGTGTAGTCTTTACAAAAGGTCCTAGATGATCAATGTGTAGCGTGTGGAAGGGCCTTGCATATTTAGGTATAGAAAATAATTGCCCTTCCTTTTTGCCGTGGACAGCTTTTGAGTAGATACAGTTAAGACAATTTTTAATATATTTAGATACGACTTTTTTCATTTTTGGGAACCAATATAGTGATTTTATTCTTTCAAGAGATTTGTCCACGGCAAAATGGCCTATTTCATCGTGATTTGCTCTAATTACCTGCCAAATACATTTTTTTGGAACAACCCACCTTCTACCGTACTCTGTCCTACGATATACTTTATTACCCAATAATTCGTAATCTTTAAATATCTTTTTGTTCAGTTCGGCCTCTCCTGATTCTAATATTTCCCTTATTTCACAAATATGAGGGTCTTGCAACTGTATAGATAGCAACCAGTCACCTTCTGTTATAGCCAACACGCTTTCATTGCACATGGGGGTAGAATTACTGTTACTAATCGGATTCCTACTTAATGCATCAACATGTTGCATTTGTGGTCCTGGTTTATGAATAATTTCGAAAGTGAATTCTTGTGTCAATAATACCCATCTACCTATTCTAGAGTTAACTTCTTGCTTATTTATCGTGTATTTGACAGCGTTACAATCCGTATAAATTTTGAAATTAGAGCCCAATAAGTAGTGCCGAAATTTTTGTAAACCGACCACAATTGCTAAAAACTCCAACTCAAACGAATGATATTTTTTTTCTTCGTTGGTTGTCTGTCTACTATAGAAATGAATTGGCTTTTCCCCGTTTTCAGTGACTTGTGTTAGAATGCAGCCTACGCCGTCACGACTAGCATCAGTGTATAAAATTGTTGGGAGTTTAGGGTCAAAAATTGTTAATAAAGCATTATCTAATAATTCGCGTTTTAATTTATTAACCGCTTGGATTTGATCTGTACCCCATTCCCATATAGCGTCTTTTTTCAAGAGCTTTACCAATGGTTTTGATATGAGAGCGCAACTTTTAATGAATTTGCGGAAATAATTTATGAGGCCCAAAAATTGTCTCACTTGGTGGACATTTGAGGGTTCAGGATATTCCTCCACAGCTTTAAGTTTCTTTTTACCAGGTCGTATGCCTTCTTCATCAATATCGTACCCTAGAAAGTTGACCGAGCTTTGAAAAAAGTGGCATTTGTCTAAATTTATTGTCAGACCATTATCTTGCAAAACTTTTAGTACTTCCTCTAGTTGTTTAGCATTTTCATTAATAGAATCTGTGGCAATTAATAAATCATCCATATAACAGATAACTTTCATATTCGGATCAAAACGCAACTTGCCTAAAACAGTATTCATAAGTCTCTGGAAGACTGAAGGTCCATTACAAAGTCCAAATGGCATCCTTTTGAACTCGTAATGGCCATCAGGGGTTATAAATGCTGTTTTAGGTATGGAAGACTCGTTAACATTAATTTGGTAATATCCACTTTTTAAATCCAGGGATGTATAACATTTACAGCCTTTTAACTTGTCAATTAGATCTTCAACTATAGGCATTGGGTATTTTTCTTTAACTGTTATTTTATTAAGGGATCTATAATCAACGCACATACGTTTCTCTCCGGATGGCTTGTCAACCAACAAAACCGGACTCGCATAAGCAGAATTACTTTCTTGTATAATGCCATTTTTTAAAAGCTCATCAACTATTTCGCGGGTAGCCGATTTTTCAGCTTCCGACATACGATAAGGTCGGTGGCAAACAGGTTTATTAGTTGTCAGCTCAATATCTAACTCCACACAAGATGTCTGTCCTAAGCTTTGTAAATTTTCCGATACCACATGCGGGTACTTAGCTAATATTTTACTTAAAAGTGAGTTGTGATCAGTTAAAGAGTCAGATGACTCTATTAACGACATTTGTTCATTATTTATTGGAGAAAAGGATAAGTTGTTACCTATCCGTGAATACATGATCCTTTTGTCCTCCGTGAAATTTCGTCCTATTAAGATAGAACTCCCAGATAGTTCATCAAAAATATAAAAAGTAACATTTAGTTTTGTGGTATCAACTTTAAGATCAACCTGTACACTCTGGGTTACATGAGAACAAGAATCAACTTTGAAACCAGTCAGTAAAATAGGTGCATCCAACATAACCGGCGTAAGATTCAATTTACTTGCCAAAGTACTCGTTATCAGCGAACAACTACTACCCATATCAATGAAAGCACGTTGTTTACACCCATTTAATTCAACGTCCTTATAAAACTTGTCCTTTGAATTTGACTCAACTATTAACTTTACTTCGCTATCCTTTTCTACCTTCATCTTAGATTTCATTCGACACGCAAGCTCCAGATGGCCAAATCTATTACATGTGTTGCACTTAACATTGTCTTTATGATTACAGTTATTCTTTTTGTGCCCCGGTTCACCACATCGAAAACACGTTATATTTGGATTAGTGAATGTATTATTGCCAGATCCGGATGCACTCGCCGGATTTTCTGGCTTTTTGTCGATGTAATTAGTGTTATATTGTAAACGAGACTTATTTTGGGAATTGTTCTGCCTCGAAAAGGTTTTTTGTTCAGGTTCGCAATAAATTTTCCCATGTAAAAACGAAGCCAAGTCATCACAATATTTGAAATTACCGGCTTCTGCGGCAGTGCTAATATTTTTATCGCCAATAGAACCGACAATTATTGAAATAATGTCTTGATCCGAAAAACATAACCGCATTTTATCAATTTTACCTCTTTGTTGAAAATAGAACTCATATAATGATTGGCCATCTGTAGGTTTCGTTTGTACTAAATCCTTTAGCAAACTATACATATTGCGCTTAATTTGAAACGTTTCCAAAAGAGTATTCCGCCAATCCTTCCACTTCCAGGTGGTCCAACGTGTTTTGTTTTTCTGAAGCGAATCGTACCATGTTTTTGCGGTATTACGCAATTTTTGCAAAGCTTGATATTGCAAAACACGATCAGACCAACCAAAAGCGCGAGCATTAGCTTCCACAACATTAATCCACATTTGAATATCGTCCACTAAAGGATCAAACTCGGGTATTACCGATGATAAAACAACATTTTGGCTTACTGTGGGAGACGCAGCCCTTGTGCGTCTCAATTTCCGTTGCCTGCGGCCATCGGAGCTACTGCTGCTCGATGACGACGATGATCGTGAGCGCGACCTTGATGAAGAGTCGGAAGAAGACTCTCTACGCTTGCCCTTCTTTCCTCTGGTCCTTTTACGGCTTCGCGGCATCTTGGTGTGGGGTTACGAAACACTTCTGATGTTATCGCTATTAGAATAAAACAATATATTAATACCAAGATTATATTCAAACTCATTACATTTGCTATCAACACCAAATTACAGTAATATTATTAATTAAATAAACATATTACTATTTAATCATAAAAATATAACGAGGTCATATGGATGTATCATGAGTGTCCTCTACTCGGCTGTTCCATCAACGGTCAGTCGATAGCGAACTACTCTATTCGAAGACAAAACAGGGGACTTTGCATATCATTGATACCCAGACTCGTATGTCGCAACTGTTCCATCAGCGGTCAGTCACTAATGCGTGTTAGAACCTGCGGTATACTCTAGGCGATGCCACTGGCCAACCCTAGTTGCATAATACCACAAATTAAAACACTAAGTGTAACAAATTTATTTTACACGAATAAATCTTGTTACAACTATGCATTTATCTAGGTACCCAAAAATAGCAAGGTTCGAAGCAAAAGCATTAGACTATTAAATAAAATAAAAACAAACAATTAACAAATGAAATCAAATCTGAAAAGTTTTGATCAAAAGTGTCACATAAATACCTGACAACATCTTAGGCCATCTCCAGGTTCTCGTCCAGGTCATCTAGTCTAATCCATGGTTTCATATTTTCTGCACATGTGGTTCCTTCATACCGTTTACTCGTCCGCTCTGATCCCCTCATATCTTTAACCACATATCTATCGTGACCTAAAACTTCTGTCACCTGAAACGGTCCTTTGAATAACGGAAGCAATTTAGTACTCTGGCCGTCATTTGATTGACTGGGAATTTTAATGACCACCAGATCATTAACATTATATATTCGGGCAGGTTTTCGTTTAGAGTCGAAAATCTGCTTCTGTTTGTCTGCATTCACCTGGATTCGATTAGTTACCTTGTTCCTCAACAAAGTCATGTCGATTGGTAATTGTTCATTTTCATTAACCAGCATGTCAGAATCTGTTTGAAGTCGATAGCCAAAGAACACTTCGCTAGGAACCGCAGATGTAGTTTTATTAATGGTACTGTTGATTCCTTGTTGAATACTTGGAATGTGCGTATCCCATTTGTTATAATTAGTATTTGCACCCATTGTTCTAAGCGCATCCAGGATGGTGCGGTTATAACGTTCCACCTGTCCGTTCGAACGTGGCACGGCGG
>NW_021131834.1:0-1095 GCF_004193835.3 Ostrinia furnacalis | reverse complement strand
GAATGAAATTGCTTCTTATGTACTTCATGGAAACTTTAGGTGGACGAGCTCCTTTACGAACAAACTTTTGGACATCCCCCAACAAGAGAATTAGTTTGTCAATGTCAAAGTGATGTAAGCAGTAAATAACGAGCTGTCTTGTGTGGCAAATACACGCCCAATAAGTTGTAGTAGGTACCTAAGTGTAGCCTTCCCTTTTCCATAGTTATTGAAGCTGGTATTATTATTACTATTTTAATATCAATTGCCTGTCTACGTTAATTAGATAAAGTAAATAGCGAAAAAAATTATAGATTTAGAAAAAATATGAGTTTAACTGTTTTACCGGCATACTTATCGACAGTAAAACATATTTTCTATCTATTTCACTAGATTTTTTCATTCGTCTCTATTACAAAGTATCAGGGTCAGGGCCATTGAACTATTGAAGCTGCAATCTTGAGATTTGAATCTAGTATTCGTTCTGTACTTAAGTCTTAATTTGGTCCAGTGTCCAGCGCGACCATTACCCCGAAAAACAAATGAACTCCGATCATCCGCACGACGTGAAGTGTCCATTCATTTACATTTACATTTATTGAGAGTGTGACATTCGAAACACGCGACGCAAAATTTATGGGTGCATTTAACGAAAAAAGGAAAAATGGAACGAAAACCATTTACGAAAATAAGAGATTTAACAAATGAATGCGGATCGGTTCATAATTTTTATTTTAATTCGGGCGAGACTGTAAATCATCGTGCGGTGTATGTTTGGAGGTCAGAATAAACCGTACCACAAGTGTTCCAGATGTGAAAGTTTTTAAGTATTGTTAAGTGTATAACAATTCGTTACTTTACTAAAGATTACATGTTGTTTAGAAACTCTAGATGTAGAGAGATGTTGTAACTTTTCTTGGTTAATCGTTGAAATCCTTTGGGACAATAATGTGAGTCAGTGCTAAGAAGCAGCGCAAAAATCTCTGTCACTCAAAAAATTAAGCTTTCGTTTCTTCACTTAGTAGCACCGTAACGTTAAACGACTTGGCTCGCGGTTGCCAGAGCACGAAAGGCGATGTCAGCTCGCGAAAGACGATGACAGCTCGTGAAAGGCGA
>NW_021131831.1:0-1362 GCF_004193835.3 Ostrinia furnacalis | reverse complement strand
GGCTTCACGAGCACACCTACATGGCTCGGCTTCACGAGCACACCTACATGGCTCGGCTTCACTAGCACACCTACATGGCTAGGGTTCACTAGCACACCTACATGGCTAGGCTTCACTTGCACACTTAACTAGTCCTTAACGCAAATAAACCAACACTTAATTAAGTTCATATTATCAGAGGGTAGCCCCCATCATATACGAACATAATAATTTGAATACAATGTGCTCCGTATTATGCCCGTTCCGCCGGAGAATAGCCCCGACCATATACGAGACACAATACAGCACACAAGATTCGAACATTCACTTTGTAGTCTTACAGGTACCAGTTTCATTATGTTAGTATCATCAGAGGGTAACTCCATCATTTACGAACATAATAGTTTGAATACAAATGTGCTTCGTATTATGTCCGTTCCGCCAGAGAATAGCCCCGACCATATACGAGACATAATATAGCACACAAGATTCCAACATAGGTACACTTCAAAATCGAAGTAGATAAGTAATTACTTCTAAATAATAAGCTATTTCATATTTTGTCCAAAAATATTTTTTTTAAATTCTTACTATCAAAGTCTTTTGTACAAAAATAAATATTATTATGTTCTTTTAAAAATATATTGCTACATACTTTTGTCTGTGGGCTGAAGATGTGGATCACAATCCCACTTCTGATGTGATATAATAACCAATCGAAGACTTGTTCAAGTATGTATTTCTACACCACTGATTTAAACAATAATAATTTCAACGTTACTTCTTACTAATAAGTACATCTTGTTTGAAAGCTCAAATCGAACTGCCTGTCCGGTGGCATGCCAGCAAAAAAGGTAGCTTCCCCTTCCATTCGTCAAAGTCAAACGACTTATCGACGGCATACCCCGGAAGTAGTCAATTGCATTACCTAATTATTAATTTAGTTTTGTAACACGGCGCGCCCTCTTATTTACTTCGAGCGACCAGCGCCGAGCCTGCCACTACGTCACAGCGAGGTCTACGCGCGCGCGCAGCCGGTTTACCCTGCCCCGAGACCCCGCACGCCTCCGCGTGCGTCACACGCGCTCACCGGCTCACAGTGATTCGAGTAGAACAAGCTAGCTGGACAATATTATTTTTTTACTTTAATGGGTTTAATACACGCATTACTTACTTATTTGTGCAATTTAAGATTAATTAGGCTTGTTATTATAATTATTATAGGTAGGTTTGAAAAAAAAAAATTTTTTTGGTAATAAAATATTTATTTCCTAAAATCAAGAGAAACAGACTAAAAAGGAAAGAAGAAACTAACTTTACAGTATAATAATAATTGGTCTTATGATGTGTTATGTGTTAAAGCATGAAATTCCCGTTTTTTAT
>NW_021131830.1:0-907 GCF_004193835.3 Ostrinia furnacalis | reverse complement strand
CGGGCGCCCGGGCGCGGCGGATCTGCGCCCGTCTAAAGGTCTAATGATTACACTCTAGTCTAATCGATCATATAGATGACCCACGCTGAACTGTCCCGCCAAACTCAATGACAGGGGGGCGCTACCATCGTTCAACTATATGGTTTCCAACATGGCAAAAATCGGAACTAGCGATCCGGTATTGACGGTGGCGCCCCACTGTCAATGTCATGCACAGGACAGTTCAGTATTTTGGAACTATACCATTATTTACTTAAATCGAATTAAAAAAGCGCATCTCTGTCTCTGCTCTGTCAATATGTCGGTGACTTTGATTTCGTTTAAATACTTTTAAAATATTTTTTCGAACTGCAACTTGTCCGATAGGTTTGGACACTTGCAAGCAATGATATTAAAGAACTACTTTTGTTTTTATATAATATCATTGCTTGCAAGTAAATAAATAAAATATACATAAAATTATGGTACATACTAAGTCTTTGAAAATCTTAGGGCGATTTTTATCAATGTCCTTTGTCTGCTCGATTGCATTGATGGTAAGGAGCAATGGTATTATCTATAATATCATTGGTAAGGAGGGACTGTTCTAAATACTTAGTATGATAGTTGAGATGGTTGAGAATATTTCCGGGTCGATCGCTTCCACCTTCGGCCTAGATAGTACCTACCTACCTACTTATACGCCAAACTATCTTATGATTGTTATGCATTGTAAGTAGGGTTATAAATAATTATAATTTACATAAGCAGCAGGTCGGTTATTTTTATTTAGGCAAATGTAATATTTTAAAAGACAATACGTACGATCAGATATTAAGATCACAGATAAAGATTTCTGCTGTGAAAAAAAATATAAAACAGCTAACTTCTATATCAAGTTCCAACGTCGCTATACGTACCTACCTAC
>NW_021131829.1:0-629 GCF_004193835.3 Ostrinia furnacalis | reverse complement strand
GATTTTATCGACACAAATTATGGAACTTCATAGGATATGGAGCAGGCCACGCCCTAAAATGTCCGGATGTCGTCATAGTATTATGGAATACATATAAAATACTTTTATTATTTCATTTTTTAATCCTCAAGTGTCCGTTACAATCTAATTAATATTTAAGTATTCAAAAAGTAAGAGATTAATTTTGATACTTTACTGCTGTGCCCAGGAATCTAAGGCGGTTTCTAACAATGTCCTTTCTTAACCAGTAAAAATTCCTTAGAAGAAAATATGAATAGTGACTTTAGATGAAGTAATTGCTTGCTTCTGAAATATATTGTGGTAACGAGTTTGAGACAACTACGGAACCCTACTTGGCCAATTTTTTACGCAATAGCGATGCCTATGACGTGTTTTTATTTTTAGTTTAATTTGATTAGACGGTTTAGAATAAATTGTCATTATTATCATAAAAAAAAAAAATTATTTTTACTTCAATAACCCAGTTTTCTGGCAATTTTACTCTATTTCTTGTGGGAAAAATTACGTGATATTTTCCGAGACCCCCCCTCTCCCCCACGTGAGATTTAGTGAGGTTTTCGTTGACCCCCTCCCCCCCTAAAAGTCTCACGTAATTTATGGACGCCCCC
>NW_021131828.1:0-3472 GCF_004193835.3 Ostrinia furnacalis | reverse complement strand
GAATGACCCACAAACACTTATTCTTTCTTTCTTTCTATTTTACAAATTATTTTGTTTTAATTGTTTAGTTAGCTAAGTACAATTTTGTTATAAATAACACCTATTAAAATTGCAGATAAGCGCAAATAAATATAATTGTATGTTTTGATTTTTTTTATCTAATTTATTGATTAAAATACTTATAACAAAGATTTTTAGGACATTAAGTAGGTAGGTACTAAATAAGAAACTTAAAAATTTCTGAGATTTAGTAAGAATTTTCAACATGGAACTTGATCTTGTCAAATAATAAATGGTCCCAAGGTCGACTCCTTTTTGACTCTACAGCCTAAAGTTTTGCAACATTTAGGTACATATTTAATACTAGCTTTCCGCCCGCGGTTTCGCCCGCGTGGAATTTTGTTTCTCACAGAAAAACTTTATCACGCGAGTCCCTGTTTCAAAAACCGGGATAAAAACTATCCTATGTCCTATCCCGGGACTCAAACTATCTCTATGCCAAATTTCATCAAAATCCGTTCAGTAGTTTAGGCGTGAAAGCAAGACAGACAGACAGAGTTACTTTCGCATTTATAATATTAGTAGGATACCACTTGAAACAATACTATTCAGTAGCACAGTAGGTTAAACACTTGTATTTTAATAAACTAATCCGCTGTAGTTTGATGGAAGCCAGACGGAACACCTAAAGCTTCGGGAGCTTTTATTGATCAGAAAACATAAGTTGATTTTCTCACGCAATGGAGCTTACATTTTAATTCTGTGTATTGCTAGGAATCGTACGAGTATACATAGTGAGTAGGCCTGAATGGAAAAGTAAAACTTTTTAAACTGTATAATATTTATTTTGTTTTCTGTGTTTTCTTAGTTCACGAAAAAACTGGAAAGCTTTGGTTCAAAATTATGTGTTTTAATTTCTCTCAACCATTGATTTCTTAAAATAAATTTTCATTTTGGTGTTTAATTTCGTGCTTGGTTATCTAAATAGTGTAGGCATATAACTCAAAGGTTACTGACTGACTGACTGACAGAGATCTATCAACGCACAGCACAAACCACTGGACGGATCGGGCTGAAATTTGGCATGCAGGTAGTTGTTTGACGTAGGCATCTGCTAAGAAAGGATTTTACGAAACTGCACCCTTAGTTAGGGGGTAAAACGGGATAGGTACACGTGCACGAAGTCTACTAGTTACGTCATATACGTTTGTTTAAGACGTAATAACCATTTCATAAGGTTTCATTAATTCTGTTTAGTTTTTCTAGTGTTTAGTAATTAATTAATTAAAGTGTGTGTTAATTAATTAACAAAATAAATACGCAATTAATAATAAATTCAATACCTTCTGGTGGTCGATATTTTATATAAATCTAAGAATAAATTCTTTTCATATCATAACGCGATAAAAATATAGAATTATCGGACAATGACCTTTTTGTTTTATTATGATTCTTGATTGTTTTATCATCATCAGTCAAATACTGCTCTATCCATTAGACAGGCTGTCCTAAACTGAAACAAATCTAAATTAAGTAACTATTGCAAGTCAATCTGTGTCGCGAGACATTAGTAAAAGGCGACTAAAGGAAGAACAAAAATTTAAATATGCCAACATCAGGTCTCCCCAACTCGTCTGTCCAACGTGGGGAGTGTAGACTATCCACTAGTAAATTAGAAAGAGTCGTGCTCCTGCACTTGCGACTAAAATGATCATGACGATGACAGTATAAGTATATACCTACCTAGAGTGTCACCAACGAAAGCTGCCACAACTTTTTTCTAGACACAAGCTTAGCGATTGTACACTATTTGTTACTTGAGTAACCCTTTTTTATTGTTGTTACTTATTAACCCTAATTGCTGTTGCTGTATGTAACAACCGTTCCCGCGATTTCCTGAATTGTATAATAAGTATTTCCCGTTTTTGTAATAATAAATAAATAGCCTAAAGATTTCCTCGATAATGGGCTAAAGAATTTTCAAATCAGACCGGTAGTTCACTGAGATTTAGCGTGTGCAACCAAAACTCTTCAGCTTTACCATATTAGTATACCTACTTAGTAAAGAAAGTTTTTTGTGGATGCTGACAAATGTAAGCTGTTGGTGATCTAATTAAACAAACAGGACATTGTAGTGTTTGATGATGCCTAAACCACAGAATACTAACTAAGTTGGTCAAATAAACCGCATGCGCAGCGTGTCAAGCGCATTCTAGTCGCGGTCCGTTGGTTCACATCTCGGCGCGAGCACACGAGCCGATCGGCTGGAAATGTAGTGAGAGAAGTGGGAAATCAGACTTTTTGGAAAAGTCTTCTTATTTGAGCTTCCAACCGGTGGGGTCGGTTTCAGACCACTATCAACCGGTCAATATGGAAATTACAGCGGTGGGAACGAGAGGTAGGCCTCATAAAGGTAGCAGGAAGGCGCTGGATGCAGGCCGCTACCAACCGGGCGATGTGGAAATCATTGGAGGCCTATGTTCAGCAGTGGACGTCCTATGGCTGAAATGATGATGATGATTTGAGCTTACATTAGGATGAAATTTACGTGGATGTTGTAAAAAGTGATTGTAAGTAGGAGAACATTAGCCCTCCCCAAACTGCGTGGGAAGTGTAGCCTAAGATTTTCTGAAACCTTCAAACAGAGGGCTTAGTGTGAGTTTACATCAAACGTCGTCATTAGTGAGCACTTTGAAAAAATATATGAAGATTTAGTTCTTGAAAGTTTCCGCTTGGGGCACTGTACAATCCGTCATACATTTAAGTCATTAAATGTAGTATGACGGATTAGATAACTTTTTTATGCAGTCGACATCGTATGCGTTTGACGTTACTCACACTAGCACTACGCCCCCAGAAGTTCAATTAAGTATTCGATATCAACTTTTCAAAACTGACTATAATTTAGTTATATTGATAATGTTAGCCACTTAGGATAAAGTCGAATTTCACACTTTACTCGCCACTTAATTACCATAGTAATTATTGAATAGCAAATCCATCATCTAATAAGCAATATGCATGACAGTTTTAGAGCTGAAACTACTCCACATTTTATGCACATTTTCAAATCAATTTACGTATTAATTGAATTACAGCAGCTGGGCATCGTTCGGGAAACTACGCAACATCTTTTCGTCCAAATTACCTCAATGCCTGAAGACTAGAGTGTATAACCAATGTGTGTTACCAGTGATAACTTTTGGCTCGGAAACGTGGCCTCTCACTATAGGCCTTATACAGAAGCTCAAAGTTGCACAGCGTGCTATGGAGAGGGCTATGCTCGGTGTTTCTTTACGAGATCGAATCAGAAATGAGGAGATCCGTAAACGAACCAAAGTCGCTGACATAGCCCGACGTATTAGCAAGCTGAAGTGGCAATGGGCAGGGCACATAGTACGCAGAACTGACGGCCGATGGGGCAGAAAGGTTCTGGAATGGAGGCCGCGTACCGGAAAACGCAGCGTGGGAC
>NW_021131827.1:0-962 GCF_004193835.3 Ostrinia furnacalis | reverse complement strand
GACTAAGAGTTGACATATTTTTGTGGAATGACCCATTTATTCATCTTATTCATTTATAAAAAGAGTTAATTTAGAAAACAATGATTGCAAATTAAAGAAATATTTAAAACAATGACTAGAAAGTATATAATACAAACATACTTTGTTAATGAATGACTGAATATAAAAAACACATTATTTCATACAACTTTTTATGATTCTCATCACAAATGTAAAAAAATTAACACTAGAAACATTGAACTACAGCCAAAAAAATATAAATGTTAAGTAGGGTATTCTAAATTTCTCATAACTGTACTCGAGACAATGCATTATGTTGTGCAAGAAGTAATAGTTATGCTATCATACAATCTGTAATAATAGCAATCCAAGGCAACTATTGCGAAATATTAGAAAAGGTACAATCAGTAATTTTCTCTTCCTGGCATAATTTCGCGCCAAAAGATAAAAAACTTTTCACGTCAAGGTCACCAAGGAGGTATTAATACGAAAAAAAAAAAGAAAATTCTTAATTTAAAATATGAAAAAGGTTTACTCACAAACAGCTGTTGTAGGTTCAAGGTCACGCATAAACAAGTCTTCTGTTGCCAGCTAGGCGTCTAAAACACTTATGAATAAACAGAAACGTACAAAACAAACAAGGGAACACTGCCAAATTATTTATCGTGACGCAAAGATCAAGATTAAAGCAACTGTTTAAATACAATCGATCTTGGTAGGGTCTCTTTGTTTACACAGAACACATCAGTGACTTATACATTACGCGTGTACTATTACGTTTTCAAACACGTATGAATCTGATAAGACTATTTTGTAACGGTTGTGAAATTATTTTCGCCGATTATTTCCATTGAAAATCGAAGGTACATTTCCCCGCTCGGCCCATTTTTGTTTGATTTGACAACTTTGACAATTTAGTGACAGATTAAATGACATTTAGATTTTTTAAATTCTTAACTCGC
>NW_021131826.1:0-691 GCF_004193835.3 Ostrinia furnacalis | reverse complement strand
TATAGTAAGTTTGGTTTATTACACTATTTAATAATCAAAAAATAAGTTTTGGTCGATGGCCGCGCGAAAAAAAAAAGACGCCAATTTCCGGCATTGTCTTTTAGTATGGAAATTTTCTAAGTCTAAATTAAAAATACAAAAAATTTAATAAATTCGCGAAATGAAGTCGTAGGGGTCTCAAAATGGTACTGGCGTGTCGGCAAAAAAATTGGCGCTCAAAATGATGTACAATACCTATAGGTGCGCTATTATTTTCTAGAAATTAGAGTTGGGTTAGGTTAGGTTAGGCTGACCCGTGACCTCCTCGTGGTGCACCCTGGGCAACGTCCGCGTGGTCTGTTCACGCGGGCGGCTAACTTCTCACCTGCGCGGCAGGTCTCGTCAACTCGGCGGGCCTGTCGGGCAACCCGTAACCCACAATTGAGTGGGCCGGGGGCCGTCGAGGCAGTTGCCCGGGCCACGATGCAGGGGACATCTTTAAAAACCCCCACAGGTGGGGGCTGGCGGGGCGTTTGCCCGGGCCCATTCTTTGGAGGGCCGCTCTCGGTACTTCTCTGATCAGCAGAGCTGACCGAGCAGCGGCATAGAGCAGACCGTAAGCCGCTACGGCGGGCCGGGGTTCCTGTTTTACCAGGGCCGCGAGGAGAAAACCTCTATAAAAAACAAGTGGAGGAGTGGATTGGGGGTTCTC
>NW_021131825.1:0-1547 GCF_004193835.3 Ostrinia furnacalis | reverse complement strand
AATAATAGCAGTAATACCTTCTGAAAAATCTGTTCCTAAAATTTTACCAATTTTTTGAACGCTCATAAAAAATAAACTAAGCTTCATAAAAAAAATATAATGATGCACATCCATTCAGGTCATATAGCAGTACATTTAATCCAAATATGAACAAAATCCAAAACCTGACTTGATTTTAGCTGTCCGCTTCGCGTGAAATGCCCCATAGGCTATATTTTATTTTGGAAAAACATAGGGTTCCGTAAAATATTTGGGTGTTTCGAAGTCCACGCGGGCGAAGCCGCTGGCGGAAAGCTAGTTATATTATACAGTCGTCACTACGATTTGTACAATGGAAGCAATTTATGACAACTTGAAACAATGCTAGACTAGACGCTGAGGTAACAAAGTTGCCTGTTTACGTTTTTTTCTAAATTTCATATTTTTTTTATGAAAACAATGAAATCCTAAACGGTAAGAACTAGTTACCTCTTTCTTGGTGGCGAAGATGTCTTCTCCCTGTTTACGCTTGACGCTGCGCTTGGTGCTCCGCTTGTTCTTCTTGAAGTAGGCGTCGTCGAGGTGCGCTGGCAGCTGGAAGGCGCCGAGGTCCAGCTTGGTGGACGTGCCGATGACGTAGCGCTGGGGAATGCGCCTGAGCGGGCACGAGTTGAACTAAGGAGATAAGAGGTTGTTTAATGACAGAAGTCACACCGATTGTTGTGATTCTACTTAGAATTAGAACAGCTGCTAAATTAAAACGATGAAAGTAGCCAGCGTTAGTACAGTTGCATCCGATCAGAATCCGTGACAATACGATACGGAGTAGTTGAAAATATTAATATGGTAAGTTTTCACACTATATTCGATACTGTCATCCGATTTGCAATTAAGGGAGGCGTGGTGGGTCCTGTAGTGGAGGGCAGGATGTTTCGTTTCTAGAACCAAAGACTCTGAACAGTTCCACCTCAGTCCCACACCCCCCTAAAGGTAGGCAAGGACAGAACATATTCCTGGGCTAAAAAAGAAGGGTTTGGGTAATCACTATCTGTCAGGTCTTGTAATAAACATCAGGCTGGCCTTCACGTATTTAGCGGCACGTGAGAGGTACATTTAGTCTAAACTCACCACAAAGCATCCTTTGAAGAGCAGTTTTGAAAGTTTTGAGAGGTAAATCTAGCGAAGGGTCATGTGACGAGGAGCAGGCCAATAGTTCAATGTTTGGCGAAGTTACACTAGCCTCTCACTCAAGCAGGGCACTTATTGCCGGATATGGAGGCCAAAGGCCACACAGCAGGCACTCACCGCGAAGGGTCTCATGACGAGCAGAAACCCGTTAACTTTTTCAATTGTTTACTCTAACAGTGTAGTTTTTGTAGACTATTTTTAGAGGTATAAATCCAGTCTATCCTTACCGCGAAGGGCTTAGTAACGAGCAGCAGGCCACTGGGCAGGGCTCCCAGCAGCACGACGCGCTTGCCGGCGTGGCGGCCGGCCAGCAGCACGCAGACTGTCCCAGTAGGTCACTAGGGGCCACACAGCAGGCACTACGGGCCACACAACGGGTC
>NW_021131822.1:0-835 GCF_004193835.3 Ostrinia furnacalis | reverse complement strand
AGTTTTTGCACTGCAAAGGCTCACGGGATTCAACGCCAACGAATGGCATCGAGGCGGGCGTCTTGATGAGGAAGCGCCTCCAGCGCATCCGTCGGACCCATCGGATCTCCGCAGAATCCGACTCCTTTTCGACGCGCAGCCAAACCTGTTCGATCGACTACCTGAACTCGCGGTGACGCCGCAATGGAAAGCCCTCGTCTCGAACTGGGACGAGATCTGCGAGACGATGGATTCTGAAACGCCGCAATGGCGCAATCCGCCCAAGGGTTCGCGCTCACCCAAAACCTACGCGCTCCTGAAAGAGCGAGTTGATGAGGCCAAGGCGAGCTCTCCATCGCCGTAATACGCCGGCCGCGCGCCGCTGGTAGTCTCCCAATTGCGATCAACTGCACAAGTCTGTACAGTTTCATCGAAATTGGGGGAATTCCATGGAAGAAAAAACGCGCGTCAGCTCGCTTGAGCGCCTGCGTCGCTTGCAGGAGGTCTTTGAACTGAAAGATGTGCTGGCCGAGGAGGGCATGACGGAGAACAACGCCCACACCTGGCTGATGCGCACGGTCAACCAGAATCACATCGCGCAGGCTGGTGGCCACAGTGGCATCTACTACAACCTGGTGAAAGATCACGACGGCCCGCGGACTCGTCGGCTCGAGGCGGTCGCGCGCATGTACCCCAATGCCGTCGTTGTAGGCGCTGCAGTGCTCCATAAGCACAAACTGATCGACGAGGAGCACCTCGAGATCGACGTCGCCATCCCCAAGGCGCCATCAACAAGGACGTTCGCCGGCGTCCGGTTCGTGACCCGTGAAAAGTCTTGGTTCACTGGCCATGAAAC
>NW_021131821.1:0-7233 GCF_004193835.3 Ostrinia furnacalis | reverse complement strand
TGTATATATAGCAATAAAACTTGCAGAAGTTGACTTCCGCAAGCTGTTTAAATAAAACAGATATTTATAAAAAAACTCCATCTTAATTTTCCTTCTCACACCTCACATACGCGATCGTTCACTGTTCAAGCTATCCGTCTATTTGTATTGGGATTGATTATAGCAATCGGGCCTATATCAATAGGTTTTCACAGTAGGTACCTAGTAGAGCGTTGTTGCAGGGTGCGCGTTAAGTGACAGCCATACGTCAGCGAGGCTTCAAAATGCATGCTTCCGACAATGAAACTCAGTTCAACGCTAACTTTTAGGTACCTAGTAGTGGATAAAGTCACGTCGCTGACTGGCTGTCTATAGTACATGTTTGAAGACAAAGAAATGGACGATAAATGTCAGACAAAATGACAAGCGGCATCGATCAACGTCTCTCTGCAAACACATCTCGCGGAAGTTCTGACTGAAGTGAATATCTTTAGACATATCTTGACACGGGGCGGTCCCAAACTTTTGAGCAGCATTTTAGTACGGAAAATAATCATTTTAAGGTTTTTAGAGTTCTGTAATATTAAGTAATTATCTTAGTCGTAACTTCTCATTTGTTGGTTACTAATAGATCACAGGATCTGTGTTTTTCAATTTATTTAAGTTAACTTGCAGTATGATTAAAACTAATTTCGAAAGTCAACCGTAATTCCATAAAAAACTTATTTTTTCCGGTTGATAACACCTCAATTATTGAGGCGTTAAATGCTATTGTAAATAGAGTGAGACTCAATAAATTGATGTTATCATTTATCTTCGTAGGAGTTTCGCCGAGAAATCGGTTTATTATTATAGAACCTATTGTTATATGGGTGGGTGTTACTTATTGGTTTGTTTGCTTCCAGTACATAATAATAACGTTAATTTAATTTACAAAAGTATTCGAATAGGTAATATTTGAATAGAAAAAACAAGAGACAGTCGACACGTTCGACATTAAAAAGTAATTCAAGCGGCCAGTACTCGCTTATAGTTAAAGCAAGCTGAATATTTTCTACAAATAAATACTCATTATACAAAGAAAAAAGTAGCAAACAATTGAATGCTCATGGCACAAAGACTACGATGTCATTGCCTGTTAGTCCAGTCAATGAATGCCTTAACGACGGTGTAGAGAGAAATCCGTGGAACACAATTTCTGACCTCGGGACTTTATTTAGCCTAGTTAGGTGGTGAACATAGCAAAAGTCCCCGCCCTTAGCTCTTGAGCCGGCGGGGAGGGGGGGGTTTAAAGGTACCACTTTTCGGTTTTTCGCTTAATCCTCGGAAACTATGCGTCCTAGTGACATGACTACTATGAACCAAAAAAAGCTTATTCAATTTGCTACAGGTGAGACCGTCAAGTTTTTCTATATCTTGTATAGTTTTTGCGCCATCTGCTCTAGAAGGTCTGTAAAATTGGAAATTTTATTGTTGTCTTACATATTCCTTTCAGGAGAAAATCGACTAAATCAACATTGAGCAAACACTATATACATGCGGGAGCATGTTAAGCCTAGTTCCATGGAGGGGACTGCACCGTGCGTATATTTAGACGAACCAATTAGAGCCACTTTTGACTCCTCATCATTCAAAAACGACTGTGCATTAACACTTCAAATTTGGCTCATGTATCTATCTATCACATGTGAAATGTTAAAATTTACTGGTTTTTTATTTGTTCCTTTGTATTTACATAACTACCTTTCTGGATGCCAAATTTGAACCTTCGAGGTCATCTGGAAGTGGTTAGAATTTGGTCTATAGGTCAGACATGTAGATTTTTGGACGTCAATATCTAAAGAACCGTTTGAGGCATATTTATGAAATTTGAAACAGATGTATATCTTGTAAGTCTCAACACATGAGCCAAATTTGAAGTGTTAATGCACAGTAGTTTTTGAGTGATGAGGATTCAAAAGTGGCGCAAAGTGATTCGTCTAAATATACGCACGGTGTAGTCCCCTCGCTGGAACTAGGCTTAACATGCTCCCGCATGTCTAGAATGATTGCTCAATGTTGATTTAGCCGATTTTCTCCTGATGGGAACATGTAAGACAAAAATAAAATTTCCAATATTACAGACCTTCTAGAGCAGATGCCGCAAAAGCTATACAATTTATAGAAAAACTTGTCTATCTCATCTGTAGCAAATTGAATATGCTTTTTTTGGTTCAAAGTAGTCATGTCACTAGGACGCATAGTTTCCGAGGATTAAGCGAAAAACCGAAAAGTGGCACCTTTAAACCCCCCTCTCCCCGCCGGCTCAAGGGCTAAGGGCGGGGACTTTTGCTATGTTCACCTCCTAACTAGTCTAAATAAAGTCCTGAAGTCAGAAATTGTGTTCTACAGTTTTCCATCTATAATGCTTTATTGACTGGACTATGTGTTCTACACGAGAAAAACAAAGTCCAGGAACGTGTGTTAAAATGTACTCGTAGCACTTTGACAGCTATCGCCGCTGGCCATGTTGCTGGAGCCAGTAAAAGAGTCAAAGACTTTGGCTTCGGTCACAGTGAACCAAAAGAGCGTTTAAGTAAATGATGTTAAGGTTTTAGTTACAAGTAGCAAATACCAAAACATTTCGGGCACCTGTATAGGAACAGGAATAAATGGTTAAAAATAAATGTACTGTTATGTTTGCGTTACAAAGATTATTTGCATCTATTCACAACTTTTTAATGTATTAAAAATATTGAGACAGCACTTTTGTTTCATATCTTTGTCTTCAGACCATCGATTTTTTGTTGCCCGATAGTTGGGTTGGGGTGTTAATCATTACGGAGATGTATGAAAATAAGCACATTACACCGATTTGGTATCCGATTCTTCATACAAATTAGAATCGGGCCCAACTTTCGGCTTACTATAAATCGGTGGTCTGCACCTAGGCGTATTCTACGAAAGCTCCGCTTCAAAAATCACTCTCGCTCCCGCTCGTACCGTGAACCATACTTACGACACCTCAAGCGGAGTGCTAACATTAATGAGACGACCACCTTGTTTTTTGTCTTACCTGCGAACAAAAATAGAACTGTTGTTATTGTTGAACAAAACTTGTGTCTTGTTTAAAAGTATCTCTTCACCTACTCGTAATAGTAACGCCCGTATTCAAACATTACTATGAGGTTTCACAGTGCGCGTGGACGCACAGGGTGACACACGAACCAATCACACTATTCTACGCTGTGCGTTCGATTTGCTGCTTCACTTAAGCAAGTATCGTTTGTGAATACCGGCGTTAGTTTGAAGTAAACATTAAAGTGACATACTATTGACAAATGTATTTTAAAGGTGTAGCTTTAACTGTGTTTTAATTATTTACTGCTTTTGAAAAAGACTCGTTAGTGCTCTTTAATGCGACGAATTTAAATTCACTTGCATTTTTCTTTCAACTTTATTGCTTAGTTGACTCGAGAAGTTATTTAAACATGACACTTTTATAAATTTGTCTGTTTATTTTGAAATAAAAACTATTTATTCAGCGAGACAAGGTATACAGTATCGACATTATAGTAAACTAGCTTTCCGCCCGCGGCTTCGCCCGCCCGCGTGGAATTTAGTCTATCACAGAAAAACTTAATCGCGCCCGTACCTGTTTCAAAAACCGGGATAAAACTATCCTATGTCCTTTCCCGGGACTCAAACTATCTCTATGCCAAATTTAATCAAAATCGGTTCTGTGGTTTAGGCGTGAAAGTTAGGATATTTACATATCGTTTGCAAAACGCTGCAGGCTTGCCAATTAACAGATTCGATTTCATTAACAAACCAAAAAGTGTCCAAGTATACCACGATAAAATATACTAAAGACCCACCGCGTATAATGTCATTGCCCTGTACGAGCTTATAGTTTTTTAAACGGGCTCTAAAATTTGGCTACAGATATCATTAAAAAAATTTAGGCTTTATTAATAAATGCATAAACGCTAACATACGTGTAGATAACATTGAGGCTGAGTTGCGCCATCTTACTTTAACTTTGACAAACGTCAAAAATCTGTCAAAATCCATACAAAAGCACCGGTTATTGTTATTGTTACGTTTGAAATAAGGTGGTGCAATTTAGCCTTAATGTAAAACATTCATCAAGCGGCCGATTCTTCAGACTATGTATGCTTTGTCAAAAAAGCAATAAATAAATTCTATTCTATTCTATTGTAAAATAAGTAGCGATTATGAACTACATAATTTAAGAGAGACATTATTAGCTTGATGTACTAAGCATATTGTACAGGATATGAACCGTTAAATGATTTTGATGAATAAAGATCAAATGTAATACATAAAACTTGCAGGAAGTGTCCTCAACAACATATTACTAGTTACATTTACATATTTATACGCAGTCCGACCGCCCAGTAACTAGTCAATCATGTACTGAATTACATATATCATAATAATTAAATTCCACCGTAAGGGTTGTCAAGATCCAACCATGATGAATGAATGCAGAATTATAGAGTTGGTTAGCTTCTAAACAGTCTCCTTGTACAGAAGCGACTATACATTGAGCGAGTCCAAAATGCTCTCCACATATCCACGCTTTAGACTCCAAAACTTTGTTCATTATAGGCTTTTTATTTGACATTATTTATATTATACGGGCATACTTAGATACAGCTTATTGCCCGCGGTTTCGCCCACGTGAGTTTAGGTCTGCTGTAGCTCACCTATGTTACTCAGGAATAATGTAGCATTCTAATGGTGACAGATTTTTTGTAATCGGTCCAGTAATTGTTTAAATTTATTTGTTCTTGTTCAGTGAAACGTATATCACATCGACTGATTACCGTGAAAAATAGATTCCCCAAATCCGACATTACTTAACCTTTACACATAATCTATTAAATGACGCTGGTTCGCATTAATTAATAATAAATCAGGGCTTTCCCGGTAATTCAATCACCGAGCACCATAATTTGCATTTCCCAATCACTATTTTCGTCATTTATTCAAAAGTTTGTTCGAAATCGAACACGAGCCCAGTAAAACGATTTCAGTGTTCTACTAAAATAGTGTGAACCTTCCAACCTTGTTATACACTAGCTTTTGCCCGTGGTTTCATCCGCGTTTACCGCTGAAAACATAATAGCGAGTCGTCATTTTCACCATGTTCGATTTTTTCGTCTCTATCGCTCTCCTCTAAAAGCTGATTTAAGTGAAAGAGAGGTAACTTCGATTTATCGCAATCATCTTCCAGATATAACCCTTGAACACAAAGACAGACACGGCTGTGGTTTTAAACCTAATTACCGGGTACAGGTATAATTTGTGCGGAGTTTAAGTTACTTAATAACTTTATAAGACGAACTCGCAGAGTTCTTAGATGTATAGATACCTCATAAGAATGTTGTATAAAAAAATGAGAATGTTATGATTTAACTTGGCTGAATATTGTCACTATTTTACCTATGATTCACAAATAAAATTTATGTATTTTGAAGATGTAGACATTGACTTAACACATATGTTAAAAATTAAGTCAACAAACATGATCTTGGTCTCAGAAAGCTTGCAGCTTATGCGACTTTACTAGAAACATTTTAAAAAAGACATTTTCAACCAAACCATTTGATCATAATATTTCAACGTGCATTTTTCAGTCAAAATGCATTGCTAGATCCCAATGGTGTCAGTATCCGACTGCCGATTTGAGGGTCGATAAGTTAGATTCCCATCGTCTGTTGGACTATTGTAGTACACTCACTCCTAACACTCATAATAATTTAGCTGTGGCTGCTTACCGCAGTTGTTAACGGGAATAAAATAATTTGCGCTAAAAATGCTCTTTCACAAAAATACTCATAAACTACGTGTGGCATCTACTAAGTAAAGTTGTCTAAACACGAACGCCAACTTCTCCTGGACTCTAAGTAAAGTAATGCCAAGAACGACGCAGTAAAATGCTGACTTAAACGTTTGTTCGCTTAGAGAAATTAAGCTGTTTTGGTAATAACAAAATCTCGTTACGAGTTTGAAATGTTTAATTTGATAAGTTATTTGAGTCTAGAAAAGCTTTTAATCGCGGGTAGTTAAAAGTTTCAAAGGATCTGAAGTGGCTCTGGTTTTTTCGAGTTGAAATAAATCTAAAATAAATCGGTTAGGCAGTGGCGAGAGCTCTGAAGTCATAGAATAAGGTGTCTAACACTTCAATAACATTTCAGAAAGAATTGCAGTCAAATTACGTCTGAAAAGAGTTCTTTAGAACACTGTACTTATTCCTCCATTAAGTGTGATTTCATAACTCTAGAGTGAGCCAATACGCGGGAGGTGCCTGGATGCGAGCGGCGCAGGACCGGTCTTTGTGGAAATCCTTGGGGGAGGCTTTTGTCCAGCAGTGGACGTCTTTCGGCTGAAACGAACAAGCCCATACATTCACACAACGATCTTTTTTTATGACTTCTTAGGCTGTATAGTATCTTACTTTAACTTTAAAAAACGTCAGAAATCATTCAAACTCCATACAAAGTACGCCTGTTATCGTCATAGTTACTGTTAGGTTAGGTGGTTCAACTCAGCCTAAGTCTTCTTACACATCTAGAAGCTAATCCTTACTATGCATCTCATCTATTTTTGTATTTAATCTGGTGTGCTGTATTTACATTCATTCCAAAGTAATTCAAATAACTGCGTAAAGTGTATACGAGTAAGAGAGCTTAGTACACCCTGTATATCTCATCTACTAAGTAATTCCGCAGCACTAATGAGCGCCCGCGGGTCCACTCAGCGGGTAATTACACGTTCCTTCGCAGGTTCAGTTCTCGTTCAGGTCTGACCCATATAAGACTATTCGACACCTATGAAAAGGCGTAGGATTTTCTTTTGAAAAGGCATAAAAAGCAGAGTCGAACGGTGGAGGCGCTTAAAAACTCTAGAAAATACAACGTAAACTTTATGTAATTTGTAACTAATACAAGTTCGTTTTTTTTTTTTTATGAACCTGTCAGACTTTTACTTTAGGTGAGTCCTCCATTACTACTTATGGCACCCGTTTAAGCACAGACAGAATTGCACTGGGCATTTTATACAGTGGTAATAATAGGTGCTTTTGCAACAAAAATGTGTAATCTGATGTACCTACCATTGACTGTATAAAACACAATCCCTTTTACTAAAACCAACTTCATGAAATGCATCGCATCTCCTGACGATAAGATCGCAAGAACTTATTTGTGATTGTCAATATATGTAATACAATCTCTTTCTTTCTTT
>NW_021131820.1:0-1008 GCF_004193835.3 Ostrinia furnacalis | reverse complement strand
AAATGTTTCAACTGCCACGTTTTGTCACTTGTCTAGGAGAGCTAATTATTAGTCTAAGGGAGGGGCGCTTAGATTACATTACAGGAAACGCACAATTTAATAAAAGAAAATAATGTAAGTAGCTGAAAATGTTTGCTATTGAGCACCATGAAAATTATAAATAACACAATTTAGTCGATTTGTTTATTTTTACATTCGATTCATAATGTCTATGATGAGGCGACCGCAGGTACGTCACTATTCGCGCAATCCTAGCAATGAAGTACGACATTTTCTGGTGCAGATTTTATCACCAAAAATTATGAAACTTGATAGTCATGGATTTGACTGACAGCTGTCCGTCAAATTCCCGCCCCGCACCCCGCACTGCACATATTTTGTTTGCGATGTCTGTTCTATACGTAGTAATATTACTTCAATGGATTATAACCAATTCATCTTTTTCCTTGAGGGAAAAAATTTGCCCCCATTACCTTTTACCACTGTCGTTCTTATCGTTAAATCGCAAAAAACTACACAGAACTCAACACAACATCTATCAAAAACAATTTTCATTTTCATTTTTGGTGCAACAGTCATCTTGACATTTACTTTTTTTAAGGCAAAGGAAATTACATTATGCACCCAAACCACAGAGTACATAATAGTCCAAATTTTTTTTTTGTCTTTAATAATAACCCAAAAATACATTAGTTTTAATCAACTAGGTGTTTCTAGTGGCACTAAATTAATGACTGAGACGTTTGACGACTTTAATTAGGTTTATATTTATGGCATACTTAGAATTGCTCTAGGGGCTTTGAGAAAGCTGCATACATGTAGATTCTCAATTATTTTGTTCTGCAGATAATATCCCAATTTTATTTATGAAGTTGAAGAAGCAGGTTCTCGAGAAAACTAGAATAATTTGTTTATTACATAAAAATAAATTCTGATATTGATACTTTACTCTAAAACCTTTTTTATTATTCAAGTAGGTCAGACTAGTGGTATGTGATGATTAATTCA